>NC_141805.1:8552241-8857500 GCF_057944985.1 Cucurbita pepo subsp. pepo | reverse complement strand
TCCTTCCATGCAACACAGGATTTTTAGACAACTTAATAGTTGACATATTATCACAATATATAACCGTCGTACCTGGTTGCTTCTGATTAAGAATTTCAAGCATTTTTCTTAACCAAATTGCTTGGCATGAGCATGCTGCTGCTGCCACAAATTCTGCTTCTGTAGTTGAGAGTGTTACAATAGGTTGCTTCTTTGAAGACCAGCAAATAGCTCCTGAACTCATCATGAAAATACTTCCTGAAGTACTTTTACGATCGTCTATATCACCTGCATAGTCGCTATCTGTATAGCCAACCATCTTCGGATCATCTCCTTTCTTGTAGAATACCCCCAAATCAAAGGTTCCCCTCACATAACGAGGTATCCTTCTTGCTGCATTGAGATGTTTTTCCGTTGGATGCTCCATGTAACGACTTATCATACTAACCGCATACATGATGTCTGGTCTTGTTGAAGTTAGGTACATCAAACTTCCCACAATTTGTTTGAAGTACCGATTATCAACCTCTCGCCCGTCAATATCCTTGTGCAACTTTAAACTCAATTCTGATGGAGTTCCAAATGTGCGCTCATCCAATTTAAACCTTTCAAGTAATTCTTGAGCATACTTCTTCTGACAGATAAAGTTACCTGCGGGAGTTTGAGTAACTTCTACTCCAAGAAAATATCTCATCAAGCCAAGATCTGTCATTTCAAATTCCTTCATCATGCTCTTCTTAAAAAATTCAAACATTTCTTCATTATTGCCAGTAAATATTAAATCATCAACGTATAAGCAAATAATGATAATGTTACCTCCCTTTTCAGTTTTCACATACAACGTATGTTCATACGGGCATTTAGTGAATCCCATCTTCTCAAAATGAGAATCAATGCGACTGTACCATGCCCTCGGAGCTTGCTTCAAACCATACAAAGCTTTCTTCAACTTGTATACTTGTTCCTCTTTGCCTTTTTTAACAAAACCTTCTGGTTGCTCCACATATACCTCTTCTTGAAGCTCTCCATGTAAGAAGGCCGATTTCACATCAAGTTGATAAATAGGCCAAGATTTCTGTGCTGCAATAGAAATTATGAGCCTGATAGTGTCTTGACGTGCCACTGGTGCAAATACCTCCTTATAATCAATTCCATACTTTTGCTTGTATCCTTTTGCAACAAGTCGCGCTTTGTACTTATCCACCTCACCGTTTTCATTCAACTTGGTTTTGAAAACCCATTTTACTCCGATTGTTTTCTGTCCTCTAGGAAGATCGGTGAGCTCCCAAGTCTTGTTCTTCTCTATGGATTTGATTTCACTGTCCATAGCTTCCTTCCATTTCTTCTCCTTTACCGCTTCTTCATAGACAATTGGATCACTATCCATAAAGAATGCAAAATAACCGCTATCACTTGATTCATAGTCCATCTCATAATCAATCATCCAATTTGGTCTCTTTCTTGTTCTTGGATTTCTTTGATTATGATCATGATCTTCTTCTACTGGTTCTTCTTGTTGAGCTTGTGATGAGCTCTCTCCATGCTCAAAGTGAGGCTGAATCGGGGCTTCAATTTGTTCTTCTTCAAGATCTACAGGAATCTGCTGATTCACAGTGATCTTTTCTTCCCATGTCCAAGTCTTCGTTTCGTCAAAGACTACATCACGACTTACCACCACCTTCTTTGTCAAAGGATCGTAGAGTTTGTACGCCTTAGAGGTCTCGCTTACTCCAAGGAACACACACTTCAAACTCTTGTCTTCAAGTTTCTTCCTTTTCTCATCAGGAACGTGTGCATATGCTATGCACCCAAAGATTCTAAATTGGTCTACTGCAGGTTTTCTTCCGCTCCATGCTTCTTGTGGAGTCATATCTCTAACAGAAAAGGTAGGACTCCGGTTGAGAATGTGAACGGACCACACGACAGCTTCTGGCCAGAATTCCTTCGGGACTTCTCCTTTATTTAGTAAACTTCGAACCATGTTGAGAATGGTCCTGTTTTTCCTTTCGGCCACACCATTTTGTTGTGGTGTATATGCTGTTGTTAACTGCCTCCGTATGCCCTTCTCTTCACAAAATTTAGTAAACTCGTTCGAGCAGAACTCTCCACCTCTGTCAGTTCTTAAAGCCTTGATTCTTCTTCCAGTTTCCGTCTTCATAGTAGCACAAAATTTTTTGAAGCAATCAAAGGCTTCTGATTTGGCGTGCAAGAAATAAGTCCATGTTTTTCGACTAAAATCATCGATGAGGGTCATGAAATATTTCTTGTTACCATTTGATGCTGGAGAGATGGGACCACATATGTCTGAATGAATCAATTCCAAAATTGCTTGAGCTCTTCGTGATTTTCCGGATGGAAAAGAGTTTCTTTCATGTTTTGCTACCACACAACTCTCGCAAATTTCCGTTGGTGGAGTAATATCTGGCAACCCAGTTACCATCTTCTTTGAGGACAGCGTCTTTAATCCTTTAAAGTGTAGATGACCATACCTAAAATGCCAAAGCCAGGTGGTATCTTCCTTCTTCACCATCAAACTTTTGGCAACGATATTTAACGTCAACGGATATAGACGATTGGTGGTCATCTTCATCTTAGCAATCGATCCTCTTTTGGAGTCATAAATCTCACATTCATCATTTTGGAATGTGATCACATACCCCTTTTCTTGTAACTGACCGATACTAAGTAAGTTGGCCTTTAGATCAGGAATGTAGAATACATTAGAAATAGACTCTACAAAGCCATTTCTAGTCTTGATATCTACGGTTCCTTTCCCCGTCACTTGGAGAGTTGAATTGTTGCCGAGAGAAACCGTAGTATGAAAATTTTCATCCAGAGTTGAGAAGAATTCCTTACAACCTGTCATATGATTGCTGCATCCAGAGTCTACGACCCATACACCTTGATCTGCAACCTTCATAGCATGGAATGACATTAATAATGTTTCTTCTTCTCTTCTCTCCACAAAATTGGATTGATCTCTTTTCTCCTTTTGGAGCCTGGTATAACATTCATTTTTGTAATGTCCAAGGCGTCCACATCTGTAGCATTCCACCTTAGACTTGTCAAAGTGTCTCTTGCCTTTGTTTTCATAATCATTTCTGACTAGGTCTGCTGACCTGCCAACATCTCCACTTCTTTCTCGACTGCCTCTCCCACGACCTCTGCCTCTTCTTTGCCCTCTACCTCTAGGGCTTGAAGCTTCACCTGGTGTGGATATTTACAATGTAATCGAACTTTGGAGTTAGTGATCGCAAAATCTTTTCTACGACCGCAACCTCCGTGATTGAACCACCATGCATCCTCATTTTACTTGCAAGACTTATAACCTTGCCAATATAATCTGATGCTGCCAACAGTTGCTGTTGACCAGCTGAGAGTACCTCGCCTTCATTTGGCTCTTCATAACCCGTCTCCACCAAGGCTCTTCATAACCCGTCTCCACCATATCAAAGAACTCCTTTGATCTGAGAAAATTTTCCATCAACATCGCCCAATGATCATAGTGACCATCGAACCTCGGGATGGCGGGCTGAACGTAGCTCTCAACTTGTTTTTCTGCTGCCATTTTTTGCTGCTGCAAGATAGCTCTGATACCATGTTAGGAATCACGACTCTCCACAATGGTATGATATTGTCCACTTTGAGCATAAGCTCTCATGGCTTTGCTTTAGGCTTCCCCAAAAGGCCTCATGCCAATGGAGATAGTATTCCTCACTTATAAACCCATGATCTTCCACTAAATTAACCAATGTGGGACACTCCCAATCCCAATAATCCTCAACAATCCTCCCCTCGAACAAAGCACACTATAAGCCTCCCCTGAGGCTTATGGAGCTCTCGAATAGCCTCCCCTTAATTGAGGCTCGACTCCTTTCTCTGGAGCCCTCGAACAAAGTACACCATTTGTTCGACACTTTAGTCACTTTTGACTACACCATTTCTTTCTTATCACTCCTCCTCAAGTGATAAGAAAGAAAGAAAAAAAAAAGCTTCAACAAACAGGGCACCTCATAGATAATGGAAGGTAGAAGAAAGAGGAGGTTCAAGTGTTCTACTGCTTCTTGGACCAAGGGGAAACTCCGAATTTGAACAATCTCTCAAATGGGGTTTTGGGTTTGATTTTGATTTCGATTTTGGTTTTGATTTTGGGATTCGAGGTTTCCATGGCATGCAAAGAAAAATGGTGGGTTTCCCTCTAATTTCCATTTCCCCTCTTGTTTTGAAACCCTTTGGTTTTGGGTTTTCTTTGGCGTCCTCGTTTTTGGTCCTCTGGGTATGAGGGGCATTCCCTTTCAGTTTCAGGGGAAGGGGGAGTTGGAAATTTCAGCCGCTTTTTCTTCTCCGATTTGCTCTGGTTTTGCACAGAAGTGGGTTAAGAAAGGAGAACAACAACAACAACAACAACAACAACTAGAAGCAGAAGAAGAACAAGAAGAAGGTCTTTCTTATTTTGTTTTGCCCAACAACGAACCCACTTCCGTTCTTCATATGAGAAGCCCCAGTCCTCCCACATCGGCTTCTACTCTCTCTTCTTCCTTTGGGGGCGGCGGTGCTGGTGGTGGCTGTGTTCCTTCATTTCCGCCGGAGACTCCTTCTGTTGAGCCGCTCAATGGAGCTGGGGTTGGGACTCCCATTTTTCCCGGTGGACTAGAGCGATGTGGTGTTGGATTAGAAGATTTGGAGAGTATGTGGACGGAATCGGCTGGACCAGAGCAGTCTTTTCTCCGATGGATCGCCGGAGATGTTGTTGAAGATCCCAGTCTAGGGATTAAAACTGTTTTGCAAAATGGGAATATCCCCTTTGATATGGATAGCAATGGCAGTATGGGAATTGTCGATCAGGGTTCCGAATTTGACCCCGCTGCTGCTGCTGCTGGTAATGTTCTTTCTAATATCAATCCTAATTTATCGTTTCCTGTTGCTGCTGCTTGTACTGGGTTTTCTGATGTTAATGGTAGTAATAATAAGCCTTTTAGTAGAACAACTTACAAGAGTTCTTGTTTGGGGTTGAACAATCGCCATGGAAATTTCAATGTTCAGAACCCTATCTTTTCTGGGTCTGTTGAGAATCTTGTTGTTCCTGTTTCTGCCATGATTTATCCTCCGCAGCTTCCGCCATTTGAGGCCCCTGATGAGAAGCCTCAGAATTTGAATGCTCAGGTTTTGTTGAACCAACATCAGCAGCACCCTCAGAATCCTAGTTTTTTTGTGCCATTGGCATTTGGTCAAACGGAACAGCAGCTTCAGCCTCAACTGAAGAGGCACAATTCGGGTGGAGGGGTCGACCCGAATGGGGCGATCCCGAAAGTTCCGTTTATGGATCCAGGGAATGAAATGTTTCTGAGGAATCATCAGCAGGTGCTGCAGCAGCAGCAGCAGCAGCAGCAGCAGCAGCAGCAGCTTGGATATCCATTGGGTTTGCAGTTTCTTCCTCAGCAGAAGGTAATGTCGCCGAAGCCGAAAGTTATGGGGCTCGGCGACGACGAAATGGCATATCAGAATCCCCCACAGCAGCAACAGCAACATGCTTTGCTGGACCAGCTCTACAAGGCAGCAGAACTGGTTGGGACAGGGAATTTCTCACACGCGCAAGGGATATTGGCGCGGCTCAATCACCAGCTCTCACCTGTTGGAAAGCCCCTTCAAAGGGCTGCTTTCTACTTCAAGGAGGCTCTTCAATTGCTTCTCCTTATGAACAATCCTGTTAATCCTCCTCCACCTCGCTGCCCGACACCGTGTGATGTGATCTTCAAGATGGGTGCTTACAAGGTGTTTTCGGAGATCTCACCACTTATTCAGTTTGTGAATTTCACCTGTAACCAGGCACTACTTGAGGCCCTCGATGATGTCGATCGAATTCACATTGTTGATTTCGATATCGGTTTTGGAGCTCAATGGGCTTCTTTTATGCAGGAATTGTCCTTGAGGAACCAGGGTGCTCCATCACTAAAAATCACTGCTTTTGCCTCTCCCTCCACACACCATCCCATTGAACTCGGGCTCATGCGCGATAATCTCACTCAATTTGCTAATGACATTGGAATAAGTTTCGAGTTCGAAGTGGTGAACTTTGATTCTTTGAACCAAAACTCCTTCTCCTTGCCGTTTTCTCGTGCAAGTGAAAACGAGGCTATTGCAGTAAACTTCCCTCTATGGTCCTCATCAAATCAACCAGCAATGCTTCCGTCTCTCCTCCGTTTCATCAAGCAACTCTCACCAAAAATCGTGGTATCACTGGATCGAGGGTGTGATCGAAGTGACCTCCCATTTCCTCAGCATATGCTTCAGGCACTTCAATCCTACATTAACCTCCTGGAATCTCTGGATGCTATCAATATGAATTCGGATGCAATCAACAAGATCGAGAGGTTTCTTTTGCAACCAAGAATCGAAAGCACTGTTCTGGGGCGGCTTCGAGTACCTGAAAGAATGCCCCTATGGAAGACGCTTTTCGCCTCAGCTGGGTACACGCCAGTAACATTCAGCAACTTTACCGAAACTCAAGCCGAATGTGTAGCAAAGAGAACTTCTGTGAGGGGATTTCATGTCGAGAAACGCCAGGCTTCCCTTGTTTTTTGCTGGCAGCGTCGGGAGCTCATATCTGCTTCAGCTTGGAGGTGTTGAAAAGGGGAGATTGGGGTTCTTAGCAACTCATATTATGCAGAGGTTCCATTTTATCTACTCTTATAATTAATCATCAATAATATTGAACTGTTTTGTGGTATCTCTTAAGCAGCTTAACTTTCATTCTTGCAACATTTTCTGCACTTCATTCATTTAAGTTCAGACAGATTAGCTTCCTTAGTGTAACTACAAATCTAACTACAACCATGTTAGTATATTATTTCTTCTGCAAAACTTGCCATTGTTGCTCTTGTTTTCATCTTCTTCGTTTCGTGTTTTATTGCTATGAAATGCACATTTTTCTGGTTATGTTGGCTGCTGTACTTGATCGAGGATGAACGTAGAACCTTGTTTGGCACGTAAAACAAATAATCGAGGTAGAAAAAGGAAGTCGGGGTGTTGATGTGCATACTAGAAGTGTTCTGTTTTATCATGTGACTACGTACCCTTTACTTCTTTTGATTAATTTAGCTCTGCATTTTTCTCTGCTTTGGAACTTCTCATTAGTGAAAAACTTGTTAGAAGATGACATTTTGTCCCATGAGAAAAGTGGAGGTGTGCACAATCGGGCTTAGATGCTCGTATATATCAAAAAACCCAAGCCCATCGTACCAAAACGGACAATATCAGAGCTAGACACCGAATGGTGTGCCAGCGAGGACGCCGGTCTCCAAGGAAAGGGGAAACCCACCTGGTTAAAAAAGTGTAGCTTTGTCTTTAGCTCTCTAGCTACACCACTGAGTTAGGTATCTCATAGCATAGCGATTTCGTACTTCTATTTGGATAGCTCGGATAGCGAAGGCCACACTACTGTTCGTGACCCACCCCACTAATCTTCAAGTAGCTTTGTCTGTGCACGTCTCAAGCTCTTGTTACCAAGACTGTTTCGGGTTTTGGGTTGAGCTGTAATGTAGAGTGTCGTTCGAGCTCGAAACTTCCAAGTGATTGCATAGTTTTAGTACTCTGCCCCGATGTCGATGTCATCTCTACAAAGACATCGAATCTAAGTGTATTCACTAAGATTCATGTATCTTTTCCCATGATATGCTGCATATCTTATAGCTTAGATTTGTTAGTTGCTTAGTTTTAGCTTAGATCCAAATCACTCAGTTCGACCGACCGAGACCCGAAAAGCTGATAAACTATAGCCTTTTGTTTCGATTGAAGCGGACGTGAGCGATTCATTCATTCACATTGCTAATAAAGTATAATACTTTGATTGCTCGTGTTTTATATTCGTGTTCGAATGCCATATTGTTTAGAAATGGTTGTGGGAACAGGTAGTAATCAAGGCACATGGGTATTGTTTGGTTGAAGTCTCCGTATTGAATTGTTTACTCATTTTGTTTAGTTTGAGAGTTTGGAGGCTTCTAAACATCGCCTAATTTTGTATTCCTTTCTTCATTTACTAAATTCTTAAAGCTTTAGGGATCATATTTTATACAATAAACAAACAAACAACTTTATTATTGAAGGGAACATGCCATGTTGGACTGTGACAAAACTTGATCACATTTTCTTCCTTATAATAATATTACAATCATGCTTCCCTAAAGTTTCTTCAATTTTCATGAACCATTTATGATTGAGTTTCTTGGGGGAAGGAACGTGCGACTTGAAGACTTGGTCATTTGACATTGCGAGAGGAGGCTTGAATGTCGGTCGAAAGTGTCTATGGCCTTGTAGACGTATGCTACCATGTACCCCCGGGTCCATCAAAAACTAAGATCAGCTTTAATTGGTGTCAAACACGAGCTACGAGAAAAATAAGACGAACATCTTTCACTGCATGAATATGATATATTGAAAAATCTGGGTTCGAAATGAAATGGGCAGCAAAGAAACTTTGTTGCCCACTACCTGTTGTTGCACGGATGGTAGTTGTACTAGGTGCTAAAGCATGAGTGTTGTGTATCATTGAGCAAAGACGAGTTGTAATTGTATAGCGACGCTCTAAAGCACCCTATGAAAGTTAGGGATATAAAATAGTGGATAACGTGTTAGAATGCGGAACAAAAACATCATAGTTGAACGTTAATAAAATTAAGATAAAAAAAAAAGTGGAAGAGGGAAGAATCCAATGAAAAAAAAGAATGAAAGTGATGGTCACATTTGAAATAAGAGTTAGAGATGAAAAGAGGAAGAGATGAAGAGGATGACATTTAGAAGAGGGTGGAGAGAAATGGTAACCATTTATTTTTTGTTGGGTGGGTTTGTGGTCCGCTGGGCCTCACCATTTGTGAGCACAAACTCTTGGCTTATTTCAAAAACTTCAAAACTTCTGTCCTATGGATTTATTTCAAACAAGATATAAATAAATAAAAGTAGAAATTAAACGATACAAATGACAACTCATAAAGTACAGATTAAACTGATGTCTCGAGTCGATGTCCCTCTATGACGATACAACTCCTAAACACTCCTCCGCTTCGACTGGTAACCTATGATCTCCGAAGAAAAACAAGGAAAAATGGTGAGTATAAAAATACTTCATAAGCAACTTCCCTATAAGCTCTCATTGCATCCTCAACCTTATGAGCTATAACGAAATTTTCTCTAAACTTTTGAGAAAGCCTCAAAGTTCTAAATGGTTTTATTTTGTCGGGGCCTCGGGTCGTTACCACCTATATTAAGGGCAACCATCATGAATTTTCTATCTGTGTAGTCCCTAGTCTTCCTTTAGAACGATTTACGGCATCACGACGTTAGCCTTGATCCGTCCCTACGCTCAATAGAAGTACTCACATTGACAACTACCCATGTACTCCCAATTCTCTCTCTGAAACCTATTTACTCAGCCTTGGCCTGTTTCTACACTCAATAGAAGTACTTATCCTAAGTTATCGACTTATGTAGTCCTTAGTATATTTCAAAATTGATTTACGGAGTCCCGACATCAACCTTGTTTCTACACTTAGTAAAAATCCTCGTTTTGAGCTAGTCATCTGTATAGTCCCTAGTCTCTTCCAAGTCCAATTTAACGAGATTACAACATCAGCCTTGTCTCGACCCTACAAGCAATAATAACTCGAGTGGCCACCTTTCTTAATCAAACTTAGATGCCATCGAGGTTTAGGTCTTTAGAGGCATCTAAATGCATCTCACATTTATAGGTTGCTCGAGGTTAACTCCTCAGGGCTAATCCAGTCTTTGGGTGCCCTCACGTCTAGAACTCTAATTGTGCTCAAGATTCTAGGTTGCTTAGTCTACTAGAAACATTCTAACCTAGGTACCGTTTAAGCTCTTGCGCCCTAATCTTAGCTTGTTTCGCTCTTGCGTACTTTGTTAGGGAGATACTCATATTGATCCCCTAAAGCACATAAAATTTAATCTATTCATTCATACATGCTTATTAAGAAAATATTCCTATCAAACATGTAAAGCATGAAAACCATAAATCATACACTCATGCATCAATCATCTAGAGCATTAATTACAATATTCTATCCTTCATTCCAGCCAAGCATTAAAAATAGTCCTACAACTTTGAATTCTCGAATTTGCCCTTCTAGAATCTTAATAGTGCTTATTCTAACCATACTAACACCGAGATAAAGCGTACCTTTTCAAACTTGCCTTTAAAATTCTTCAAAATTCGTCAAAATTCACTAGTAAGTTCTAAATCGGTTCTAAATCAAGAAGTAAGGTCAACATTGAAATCGAGATGAAAAACAAGTAAACAAAAGTCGAACGGCAAAGAAAAGACCACTCACATGCAAGTCACACACCATACTGTTGGTGACAACATAAAACTGAAGTGAGATTGAGAGGAGTGATTTGAATGATGGGGAGGGAGGTCCTTTTATAGGGGGATTCCCGGAGTTGGTTGAGATTTGTGTGGATGAAATTGAATTCACCTCCTCCTTCTCTTCAGCAGTAACTCATTCAAACTCTATTATTACCTTCAACACCCTCCCTTAAACTGAATTCTGCGGAAATCAGTTTAGGACTTCACTTCGTCATCTTGATATACATCTTGGATTCTGCACATCCCCATCTTTCTTCTAAGCTTCTCGAACAATGGTTGTTTCAAGGGCTTTGTGAATAGGTCTGCGATTTGTTCATCACTTCGGCAAAAGTTGAGTTCAATAATGCCTTCTTTACACAAATCACGCAAGAAATGAAATCGAACATCGATGTGCTTGCTCCTTCCATGCAACACAGGATTTTTAGACAACTTAATAGTTGACATATTATCACAATATATAACCGTCGTACCTGGTTGCTTCTGATTAAGAATTTCAAGCATTTTTCTTAACCAAATTGCTTGGCATGAGCATGTTGCTGCTGCCACAAATTCTGCTTCTGTAGTTGAGAGTGTTACAATAGGTTGCTTCTTTGAAGACCAGCAAATAGCTCCTAAACTCATCATGAAAATACTTCCTGAAGTACTTTTACGATCGTCTATATCACCTGCATAGTCGCTATCTGTATAGCCAACCATCTTCGGATCATCTCCTTTCTTGTAGAATACCCCCAAATCAAAGGTTCCTCTCACATAACGAAGTATCCTTCTTGCTGCATTGAGATGTTTTTCTGTTGGATGCTCCATGTAACGACTTATCATACTAACCGCATACATGATGTCTGGTCTTGTTGAAGTTAGGTACATCAAACTTCCCACAATTTGTTTGAAGTACCTATTATCAACCTCTCGCCCGTCAATATCCTTGTGCAACTTTAAACCCAATTCTGATGGAGTTCCAACTGTGCGCTCATCCAATTTAAATCTTTCAAGTAATTCTTGAGCATACTTCTTCTGACAGATAAAGTTACCTGCGGGAGTTTGAGTAACTTCTACTCCAAGAAAATATCTCATCAAGCCAAGATCTGTCATTTCAAATTTCTTCATCATGCTCTTCTTAAAAAATTCAAACATTTCTTCATTATTGCCAGTAAATATTAAATCATCAACGTATAAGCAAATAATGATAATGTTACCTCCCTTTTTAGTTTTCACATACAACGTATGTTCATACGGGCATTTAGTGAATCCCATCTTTTCAAAATGAGAATCAATGCGACTGTACCATGCCCTCGGAGCTTGCTTCAAACCATACAAAGCTTTCTTCAACTTGTATACTTGTTCCTCTTTGCCTTTTTTAACAAAACCTTCTGGTTGCTCCACATATACCTCTTCTTGAAGCTCTCCATGTAAGAAGGCCGATTTCACATCAAGTTGATAAATAGGCCAAGATTTCTGTGCTGCAATAGAAATTATGAGCCTGATAGTGTCTTGACGTGCCACTGGTGCAAATACCTCCTTATAATCAATTCCATACTTTTGCTTGTATCCTTTTGCAACAAGTCGCGCTTTGTACTTATCCACCTCACCGTTTTCATTCAACTTGGTTTTGAAAACCCATTTTACTCCGATTGTTTTCTGTCCTCTAGGAAGATCGGTGAGCTCCCAAGTCTTGTTCTTCTCTATGGATTTGATTTCACTGTCCATAGCTTCCTTCCATTTCTTCTCCTTTACCGCTTCTTCATAGACAATTGGATCACTATCCATAAAGAATGCAAAATAACCGCTATCACTTGATTCATAGTCCATCTCATAATCAATCATCCAATTTGGTCTCTTTCTTGTTCTTGGATTTCTTTGATTATGATCATGATCTTCTTCTACTGGTTCTTCTTGTTGAGCTTGTGATGAGCTCTCTCCATGCTCAAAGTGAGGCTGAATCGGGGCTTCAATTTGTTCTTCTTCAAGATCTACAGGAATCTGCTGATTCACAGTGATCTTTTCTTCCCATGTCCAAGTCTTCGTTTCGTCAAAGACTACATCACGACTTACCACCACCTTCTTTGTCAAAGGATCGTAGAGTTTGTACGCCTTAGAGGTCTCGCTTACTCCAAGGAACACACACTTCAAACTCTTGTCTTCAAGTTTCTTCCTTTTCTCATCAGGAACGTGTGCATATGCTATGCACCCAAAGATTCTAAATTGGTCTACTGCAGGTTTTCTTCCGCTCCATGCTTCTTGTGGAGTCATATCTCTAACAGAAAAGGTAGGACTCCGGTTGAGAATGTGAACGGACCACACGACAGCTTCTGGCCAGAATTCCTTCGGGACTTCTCCTTTATTTAGTAAACTTCGAACCATGTTGAGAATGGTCCTGTTTTTCCTTTCGGCCACACCATTTTGTTGTGGTGTATATGCTGTTGTTAACTGCCTCCGTATGCCCTTCTCTTCACAAAATTTAGTAAACTCGTTCGAGCAGAACTCTCCACCTCTGTCAGTTCTTAAAGCCTTGATTCTTCTTCCAGTTTCCGTCTTCATAGTAGCACAAAATTTTTTGAAGCAATCAAAGGCTTCTAATTTGGCGTGCAAGAAATAAGTCCATGTTTTTCGACTAAAATCATCGATGAGGGTCATGAAATATTTCTTGTTACCATTTGATGCTGGAGAGATGGGACCACATATGTCCGAATGAATCAACTCCAAAATTGCTTGAGCTCTTCTTGATTTTCCGGATGAAAAAGAGTTTCTTTCATGCTTTGCTACTACACAGCTCTCGCAAATTTTCGTTGGTGGAGTAATATCTGGCAACCCAGTTACCATCTTCTTTGAGGACAACGTCTTTAATCCTTTGAAGTGTAGATGACCATACCTAAAATGCCAAAGCCATGTGGTATCTTCTTTCTTCACCATCAAACTTTTGGCAACGATATTTAACGTCAACGGATATAGACGGTTGGTGGTCATCTTCATCTTAGCAATCGATCCTCTTTTGGAGTCATAAATTTCACATTCATCATTTTGGAATGTGATCACATACCCCTTTTCTTGTAACTGACCGATACTAAGTAAGTTGGCCTTCAGATCAGGAATGTAGAATACATTAGAAATAGACTCTACAAAGCCATTTCTAGTCTTGATATCTACGGTTCCTTTCCCCATCACTTGGAGAGTTGAATTGTTTCCGAGAGAAACCGTAGTATGAAAATTTTCATCTAGAGTTGAGAAGAATTCCTTACAACCTGTCATATGATTGCTGCATCCAGAGTCTACGACCCATACACCTTGATCTGCAACCTTCATAGCATGGAATGACATTAATAATGTTTCTTCTTCTCTTCTCTCCACAAAATTGGATTGATCTCTTTTCTCCTTTTGGAGCCTGGTATAGCATTCATTTTTGTAATGTCCAAGGCGTCCACATCTGTAGCATTCCACCTTAGACTTGTCAAAGTGTCTCTTGCCTTTGTTTTCATAATCATTTCTGACTAGGTCTGCTGACCTGCCAACATCTCCACTTCTTTCTCGACTGCCTCTCCCACGACCTCTGCCTCTTCTTTGCCCTCTACCTCTAGGGCTTGAAGCTTCACCTGGTGTGGATATTTTTAAGGCTGTCATCTCCTCTATTGCACTTGTACGATTGAGCCTCTGCTCATGTACTAACAGGGAGCTTTGGAGTTCATCTATTTGCATCTCTTCGACATTGTTTGCTTCTTCGATAGAACATACAATGTAATCGAACTTTGGAGTTAGTGATCGCAAAATCTTTTCTACGACCGCAACCTCCGTGATTGAACCACCATGCATCCTCATTTTACTTGCAAGACTTATAACCTTGCCAATATAATCATTCACCGTTTCTCCCTTTTGCATTTGGAGAATTTCAAAGTCTCTTCTGACGGCTTGTAGTTGAGCACGTTTTACTTTCGTTGAGCCTTGATACTTCCTCCTCATAGAATCCCAAATTTCCTTGGATGTCTTCTTCTGAAGCATTGTTTCCAAGATAGTCCTATCAATTGACTGAAATAAATAGTTCTTGACCTTCAGGTCCTTCAACTTCGATGCTGCCAACAGTTGCTGTTGACCAGCTGAGAGTACCTCGCCTTCATTTGGCTCTTCATAACCCGTCTCCACCATATCAAAGAACTCCTTTGATCTGAGAAAATTTTCCATCAACATCGCCCAATGATCATAGTGACCATCGAACCTCGGGATGGCGGGCTGAACGTAGCTCTCAACTTGTTTTTCTGCTGCCATTTTTTGCTGCTGCAAGATTGCTCTGATACCAGTTGTTGGTGACAACAGAAAACTGAAGTGAGATTGAGAGGAGGAGTGATTTGAATGATGGGGAGGGAGGTCCTTTTATAGGGGGATTCCCGGAGTTGGTTGAGATTTGTGTGGATGAAATTGAATTCACCTCCTCCTTCTCTTCGGCAGTAACTCATTCAAACTCTATTATTACCTTCAACACATACATATGCACAAGTAAACTCTTACATGCATTTTCACATGCACGTCTCACATGGAAAAAGATCGCTCGCAAATCGCAAATCGATCACCGATTCGATTGATCGCTTGAAGTCGAACACACTTTTACACTTCGGCACTCGACACGAATCAACCACCTAGGGCAAACGTGCCCAGTCCCCTACCATTCCACACGTGTCCCTATTTAATGGAATTTCTAGATTTCCTGTGAGTTTCTAATTTTTTTCCTAATTATTTACATTTTTACTTGTTCATAACTCATAACTAAAGTCCTTCACTAATGTTGTACAACTCCAATCCTGCTTTCGATAAATGATCTTTTTGTAAGTTCTTGTCAGAATCAACCATGCTTAAAAGTAGACATAAGATACTTATGATGTACCATTGTTAATCCTCCGATCCCGCCCGCATCTCTTCTGAATTTCTTTAAGGAACTTGTGAAGATTCATTCATAGGTCAGTACTTCAAAAATTCAGGCCCTAACTCATAAGTTAACTCGAACGAAAGTGATCGATAAGGCAACAGAACCGCACCAAACCCGATAGATCTCGAATATAAGTGAGAGTGCTGATGGATTAATGAATTAAGTTCTCAAAAGTAAATGTAGACTCACATGATGGGATGAAGAACGCAGAAGAGAAGAGGCACCAACATGATGGAAACTTTGACCATGTAAAGCTGCTTATATCTTAGATTCCATCACCAAATGAGGGGGGGACCGTTGAAATCAGCTACATGGGAATTTTCAAAACAGCTCGACAATGTTCGCAAACATCCATGAAACAGAGACCACAGCAAAAGGCGATGAGAACTCCATATTCAACTCTAAAAGCTACAGAGCTTTTTCTTCAAGTTTTAGACCAAACTACTCAACTGTAACATGCTTCACAGCCTTCCTCTCTTCTTCCTTCACCTTCGGCACGCTCAATTTCAGAACACCATTTTTCATTTCTGCTTTGATCGAATCCAGCTGGTAGAGGTCGTCGGGCAAATCCAGTCGGCTTGAGAATCGTCGCCGGTCTGCCTCATCTTCGGATTCCTTTGCAGCTTCGCCTTTGATTATCAGAGTGTTCTGCTCTACGCTCACCTTCACATCTTCTTTGCTCAGTCCAGGCATGTCCATTCGCAAGTACAGAGCGTCGTCGTCTTCTCTTACGTCCCAGCCCCTCCTTGATCCTGCTCCAACTCCTCGTGAAGCTGCCAGAATTGGATCCTCCATGAACTGGTCCATCAGATTCAGGACCTGACTCAGGCTCCGGTTCGGCGAAAAATGATCGAACACATCTGTCACATGGAAATTGAAGTGTATTCAGGTAGTGATCCATCCACCATCAGCAAACAAGCATGATTTCTTACGAACTTAAAGTTTATTGACAATATTGTCCAAATGTGTGAACAGATAAAGATTCGTGCTGAACAAGCAAACAAGAATTGGAGTGCAACGAATGGACTTTCTCGTTCAAACACGACTAATTTCACATGGTTTTATGCGGATATTTCTCAATCAATAAGCGAGTAGGACTTCTTGTTGAAACACAACTTCCGATGATTAAATGGCAACAACAGCGATATCCAACACTAGCAAACAAGCAAAGTTTCCACTAAAAGAACAACAGTAACCACTCTCAGATGATTCCATGCCGTGATTTGTCAGCATGATCAAAACTAGACAAGCAAACAAAATCTCTGATCAAAACTAGACAAGCAAACAAAATCTCTGGCTAACAAAACCGATCAGGGCGATTCAATAATGCGCGTCATATAAATTCAACATTCAATACCACCAGTCGTTGCGCAGATCCATTTCAACAAATCAAAACAAAATTACAAAGAAAGAAACAACTAATCACATGGCAACCTAGTTCAAAATTCCAGAACAATCAATCAATAAATCAATAAATCAAAGGAACGAAGAAAACAACTACCTGCGAAACCAGGGAAGCGATCACGATAACGAGAGAGAGAACCGCTCCGGCGGCTGTCCAAATCGACGGAGCGGTCTTCGTCGTCGTAACTAGCAATCTGAGCATTAGTGTTGAAAAAACGACCGACAGAAGGAAGGACAGAGGCGGAACGAACAGGACTGAAGAGCTTAGCGGCGGAGGAAGCAGCCAGCCTTCGGAGAGCAATTGAAGAAGCCATTGACGGAGATTATAAGAATGCTTAAACTGCGGAGATTATAAGAATGATCAAATCATCCAAGAATCTGAGGTTAAGGAGAAGAGGAATTGGGGTTTTATTGAAGAAGAAGAAGCGTCGAGAAGGGGAAAGAAGGTTCTAGTAATGGAGGTTCTTGCAAAAGGCGGGGTTTCTGGAATCTTGCCGTCTTTCCCCTAAATTTTTGAAAAATTCATATTTATACCTTTTAATTTAAAATTTTATTCCAAAAAATAAAAATAAAAACTTTTGAATTATTTACTAAACTATATAACTATGTAAAAGAATTACCATAATATTACCATCAACATATCATAAAATTTACCTACTATATTCTAAACACATTAATGGTCAATTATCACGTCAATTTATATAAATGGTATTATAAATAATGTCACATATGACTTCCAATTTTTAGACGTTATTATGTATGATTAATATACATACTTACATATGTGAATTTCATTTCCGCTATTACCTTCTTTTGTTTATGTGTTCTCATACATAGGAATACCTCTGTTAGCCCATTTTTGTAGCCAATTTATTTTATTTTATTTTTTTTTCACTTTGGGTCCTGGGACTTACTTCCTAGCCCTAATGAGAATAGTGACTGTGTTATAGGTTGTTCGAGAACCAAAAAGTTGTCATGAGTAAATTTGTTTAGGAGACCGTCAGTTACTGATGCAATCAGATATGTAGCTTATTGAATCAGTTGCAACATGGATGATTATACATCCTCTAAATCATAGGATCGAGGATATAGATATTACAGACCCTTTTATGCATAGGTAGATCTATTTATTAATTAAATGAATATTAAATTTGTTAAAACGACCCTACTTTTAAATACATAGCTTGGTCGTTTTTACATTTACACTTTGAATTTCTTTCAAGACTTAATTGACTCTATGGTTGGAATCGAAAAATGCTATTACGTGCAACATGAAACATGACATTTCTTCTTAGTGGAACCTAAAACCATGGCCTTGGACTTCATACTAAATATACGTATCACTATCACTTTCATATACATACCATCACTTTTATTAAATCTTATTATTTTTAATTGTAAGTTTTTCTTAATAAAAAATCTAATTTAACTATTTTACACTTTTATTTCTTTAATTCAAACTCATTTTGATATTTTTGGTAGTTTTGGCCAATTTAAATGCTAATAATTTTAAATAGATATAGGTATATTCTTTCTCAATTCGGTTTTAAATTAGTAATTGATCATATAATAATGAAAATAATTATGATACTAAAATATTATTCCGTAGTTCAAAAAAAAAAAAAAAAAAAAAAAAATCTTTTTCTAAGTATATGTGAAAGTAGGTCATTTACTCCAATAGTCTAAATCCATACTTATCTGTTAATAGATATTGTCCACTTTAACTTGTTATTGATCGCCGTTAGCCTCGTAATTTTAAAACACGTCTATTAGGAAGATGTTTCCAAACCCTTGTAAGGAATGTTTCGTTTCCCTCTCAAACCAACGTGAGTGATGCCTCCCCTTCAAATTAGACTAAAAATTGCTTATAAACCATTCTTATAAACAATACAAAATTCAACTAATAAAACACTCTCGAGTCCCCTGGACATAGCAAGATAAAAAGTGATCAAACTCGGACAATAAAACGTCCTAATCAAGTTTAAAAAAACCGAACTCAAAATTCAAAGCCAAGCAATGAGATTTGATTCGAAATATTGAATCGACTTAACATCGATCAGAAAGATTGTTTCCAAGTCAGGTAGTAGTAAGACTCATGGCTAATGAGATACAGCTTTTCATTTTAGTTCCCTCCATGGCAGAGTTCTACCATTTGCAAGAAGCATTATTGGAGCAAGATTTAATATGCCTTAAGATCAACCCACCTCTTTGATCTAAGAAAATAGCGTACACTCTAGTTGTAGGCTATAGCATCAGCCCTCAAACTTAACCCACTTAGTATTTGTTGAAGCAGGCACTTCTTCGTTTAGGATAACATTAGAAATCTGTGTATGCTCTCTGTCAGAAAGAAATCAACTTAAAAACTCTAACCACGCATAATCAAGAAATGCACTGAAAGTTTCCTGAAGATAATGTATCCACAAAAGCAACTCATCCTACTCTAGATGAAATAAAGATTCATGGTTGGAACAAATTTGCTAGGAAATGACCAACTCTATCACCTTCAAATTCAGTGTTCTTCATATATTCAAGCAGTTCAAATGCTAAATTGCACAGAATAAGTCTCAGAGATGATTAGTAAGATTATGGTAAAAGGATACATCGCATGTCCAGCATGTTTCAATTGGGTTTAATTTGGTGGAATTGAAACATGATCCTAATGAAATCCACAGAATGATTTTCGTATCCAATTTTCATTCTTTGAGAAACAGTTCATAAAATACAATTCCCATTCCATCTCATCCCCTCTGTAAACTTTCATGGAATAGACTTTGTCCATTCACAAAAATGGATTTTATTTCACCATTGGAAGAAATTTGTCAAAGTAAAGTGGGGGAAATCTTACTTTGAAACCTTTAAAATACAAAATTATTACAAAATGAATGTGACCAATTTAAGGGATATCATATCAATCAAGATGAATTACCTCATGCAGATGAAGTATGAAAAATGGCTGGAGGTAACCAGGCATGTGAGATAATATCGTCGACATTAGACTTGTTGCGATGGCCTTGGTATTAGCAACTCCTCATAATCATCCACAACCACCTACATAGAAAAACTGTATTAGTAGCAACCGTGAAAACGACTAAAATAACTAAACCTACAGACGTGTTGGTTCGAGAGTTCGGACAACTCATGTTGGTGGATATAGTTACCTCAAAAGTCTTGTCACCATAGGTATACTCAACATACAACTGTTTTGGTTCTCCAGGGCATGGGTCGCAAAAGCCCATGATACCCGACTTCTTTACCCCATCATGGAGCTGCATCAAATAGATAGAATGACAATGAAATATGGAGCTCCAAGTGTATATCTATGGTCATAGGTTAGTGAATTTAGAGCTAAAGCCTACAAAACTATATTGCTTGATCCAACAATACTTGGAATGAGAAAATTTGTAAATTTGAAGAAACGAGAGGTCGTCCAAATTTGATCCCTTGAATGGCGGTTTAAAGAGTACTCTTCGACCATTCAGCCACTAAGTAGGTACTTTGCTGTTATTTAAGTTCTCAGGCTGTTGGTCATTGATTTGAGAGTGACTTAATTCATATCAACTTCAGGACTCAACCAATAGGAAAACAAGAAGTTGAGTTTGTAACAGCTCAAGCCCACCGCTAGCAGGTATTGTCCTCTTTGAGCTTTCCCTTCTAGACTTCCCCTCAAGGTTTTTAAAACGCGTCTGCTAGGGAGAAGTTTCCACACCCTTATAAAGGGTGTTTCGTTCTCCTCCCCAACCGACATGGGATCTGGTTGTTCTGATCAAGGGACTTACATGGGAATGGATTCATTCTAGCATTTTGCTTGCAAACAAAATCACTAAATGGGCATGGCCGCATCACCCCTTGGGTTCTAATTCAACCGGTCTCATGCAACCTCATAACTAATTAATAATTTAACGCCATTGCGTAAGTGCCAATATTATTTTCAAATGACACTGGTATTATTTGTAGCTGGAAGAACACAGGAAATAAAGAAGTCGCTAAAAAAATACCTTTAGCTGCCCAGAATCATTAACCAAGAAGTTTAGAGGCAAAGTCACATCTATGACGCTTAGAGAAGATTCATCATTTGGTACGCTTAATTCATCCCTCTTCTTCAAAGCCTTCTGACTTCCATAAATTGCTTTAGTAATAATAAGTCCCCCGATTTCAGATTGCCTGTTTCTTTTCCTGTTGGCTACATTTTGCAGTAGCTGCTGAGCTTTCTCTGCTGCGGTTCTTGCTTCTCGCACCTACATTTAGATATAACTCATGTTAAACCCGGAAGGTGATAAGAGCTGGAATTTATTTACCAATGAGGGTACAGTGTCAAGGGAAGATTTAGAGAGCTTCCACTCTCCTCCCAATACAGACCATCACAAATGATTAGCCAAAGTATCCCTTTCCCACCACTATATAACAACAACATCTAATTACACTCTCTCGGCCCAACCCAAACTAACTACTTTCTCAAGCTCTTCTTCTAATATAAATACTTAATAAGATCCCATCACAAGGAGTCCAACACCAAAAAAATTAGAAGATGGAAGTCGCCAAGAAAAAGTTTTAAATAATTTAGATAAAAGGTGGTTGCAAAAGACCCAAGTGATTCATAGAAAAGAAAAGAGGGGGAAATACTATGGAATGTGTGGCAAAGCTGCTGAAAAAGAGCTAGAACACCAGAAATGAATATTTCAACGTCAAAAGAAAGCCAATGAATATCTCCAACTCCACTCATCTCAAAGAAAATAATAGTAGTAGTGTTATTAATAATAATAAGATTAGTGTTTTAATGTATGCAACCTACTGGATCAACCTCTTAAACTGGTCTTTTCCACTAGTACAGAAAAAATTTCAATTTTATGAAATCTTGTACAAGGCAAAACAAGATAATAACAATAATAATTATTATAAAAGCCGACTGTACAGTCAAAGCTCCAAAAATTGTACAAAAATCGATACCTGAGCAGAAGTCTTTTGCATGTTCTCTAAAGCCTTTTGTTTTTCCCTTCTCTGGTAATAAGGTTTTACTATAAATTTCTGCAATCATAACACAGAAGATTTAAAAATCAACTAAAAAGGTCTTCACCTCCACTTATTCCTTGGTACAAATCTCAAGAAATAAAATGGAACATTAATTTTTCAGGAAACTAATAGAAAAGAATACAGCACTGTCAGCATACTAACACTTAAAATGTGTTTGGATATTTATAGTTAAAAAATTTGTAGGGTGTGCCTGAGTTTTCTCCCTTTTCCTAATTCCATCATGGCACATGTGACAAACCAATTCATTAATAGATGGTTCAGAGATTAATCAAATGTTCAATAGTTTAGGAAACCTTGAGCAAAAAGTATGCTGAAGTGGGAAATAGGAATGCTCCAGCTGCAAACACGGGGTTCAAATGCCTGGAAATCAGAATCTGCATGAAATACAAAATTAGAAAGAGATTTTAAGACATAATAGACAAAGAGGTACGAACGAAAAGCTAAAACCCAAATAAAAATTGGACTCAGCAGAAATTCATTTAATAGAAAAATGAGAACGAACTGTCCAAACCTACAAAAAAACCTAACTTCACAATTTTGCTTAGAATCTTAGAACTTTGTCAATCAACATGGCATTAACAGTTTGAATATCCATAATTGACGTATGGTAGTTGAAAAGGTTACCAAGATTGTGATGAGTCTGTTTACTTGGATGGATTTATTTTGGTACTTGAGTGATTTAAGGGCCTATAAGGTATCTTATCTAGATTCAATTTCTTGTTTTTGGTTCACTAAATCAAATGATTTAGTAGATTTCTGTTTGGCGGGTTTATTTCTATAAATAATTTATGAATTGTATTTGGATTTTAGCAGTCTAGAAAGTGACGATTTGAAAACAACATTAATATGTTTTTAGTGTTTTCATATTCTAAATCTGCTAACAGACACTTAGGGTATGCCCTTATCCAAAAAGGGTGAAAACATGAAATACAACACTTCTTTCCATTAAATCCCTTGTTTCCAATTCAACAATCAAATACGCCCTAATTTTTCTTATCTCAAAGACAATGCTTAACCAAAAACACTCTTATGATGGGTCCGAATCACATCATAAATATTTGAGTATGTGCACAAGCCAGGGCAAGGAGAGAGAGCACAAAAATTATGGCTGCAAAATTAAATATCTTGCTCGTGGTCAGGCAATGACTATGAAATAGGATCTGGGCCATTATTAACTCCTATATATGCCCTTCAAGTCTTTTCTTTTTTTCTTCAATTAGACAAATATTTATTGATGTGAATGAATATACTAAAAGGATGAAACCCCAAGCAAACCCTGGATTATAGAAAGGTTTTCCAGTTCAACAAAAGGTCATTTAAACTATATCTGTAAAAGGAGTATAGAAACACTTACACCAGCCCAAACCCCTTATAACCATAGTTTCCATTAAACCATCAAAAAGAGAGAAATTTCCAACCAAAGGATCCAAAGGAAAGCTGTAATATGTCCTTCAAGTATTCTTATTTTACTCATATGAAAACCAAGTTCATATTCATCCATCATAACTAGACAATTTAAACAATGTAATTTGTAGAGAAGTTTTACAATTTGTTCCACGATGCTACTAAGAGAAAAAAAAGGATAAATAAACTTGGCACACAGACTCAAGCCTCAAGCATCTAGTAACAAGAGAAAAATTGAGATAAATCTTACTGGAATAATAAGTTTTTGACCTCCACGATGCAACTCAAATTTCCAAAAGATACCCTGGAAAAGTGTAAAATAAGATGAAAACACGTAAACAAACAATGAAGCGAGAAAAACCAAAAACTGGAATCAATTACACAATTTAAGAAACATGTTACCAATTTATGGATATCACATCAGAGGATAAATCCTCAAAGGATTAGAATAAAAGAAAACAAAAATCAGGACATTCACTAAACATTAGAAGCCTAATCTGGCATCTACAAGATTAAATAATTCTTCCATTCTCATTAGCAAAGAGGCATGCAAGCTCAAGAATCAGTCAACAATAGTTATTCTATTTTTTCCACACATGAAGTTCCAACTACCTGAATCCCGATTGAATACAACATCCGAACAGTACTAAATTTGGATAATTTCCTCCCACCACCAAGTTCAAGCTCAAGCATGGTGCTGCAATATTAACAACGGAAGTCACAAAAAAGGACCAAGAGGCATTCCACGACCTAACATGGAGCATTAAATTAACATAAGTCGTATTTGGCCATTATAGCATGTCACACATTCTATAAACAAAATAAAAGGGAAAAAACCACCAAAGGGGGAAGGAGCTTACAAAACAATTCCTCCAACTGGCATAAATCAAGTAGGGAAGTAACTACCAAAGCCTTTGGAGAGGAAATACCATCTTGAAGTCATGAATTTAAATGAGCTAAAAAATATATATCTTTAAGATCTCTAAAGGTACCATGAAAAGTTCCTCTATTCCTTCCTATCAATTTTTTTAGAGACCAACTAAATTAGCATTTTCCAGAAAATTCAGTTCTGTTAAACTTGTGTCCGCACAAAGCTCGTTTCATGTGCTTTTTGATCAACAAGATAAACTGAACTTTTTGTAACAATAACTATATTATTAACAACTTAAAAGGGAAACAAGATAGATAAAATCAGGAAAGATGTAACATTTGACAGATTAAGCATAACCCTCCAAGCCTACCTTCCAACTTTCCCAGCAATTCGGCCATGAGACTTTGAAGAGAAGCGATGAGTGTAATGAGCTGAAGCACCAAAAGAACTTGTACTAAACTGCAGGCCAACACATAAGTGGTAGTCTTAAAGGAAAAAATTCTACTATTGAGAGACTGAATGAATGTAGCGACTTGTACAAAGCCATGATCAAAACCAAGGAATATTTGACAGACACAAATAACAACTAACATTAGTTCTGCGACTGCCACTGTTTTGATGCCTATATGAACATATCATTATGACATCTGATACTCATCTTATTCCTAATTCTAAATTCCAATGCCATAAATCTTTCATTGAGAATAACTAATGATCAGCGGCAGAAAGAAAAATACCTTAACCTCTCCCGCAACAGACCTTTTCTCTTCTTTCTTCTGCCATCCAACTGCAACGGATGACTCTGGACCTAAAATAAGTTGTATCTAAAAAAGGGAAGACAATAATCAGGAAGTAATGCAAGCAGTAGATCCAGTGATAAGACACTAAAAATAAAGATGATAAATTAATGTTCTGCCTTCAGACACCATTTGAGCAAATATTAACGATCTGATATAAGAATATAGAACATAATTTGATTGGGGGAAAAAAGGCATACATTTCCATTTGTTGTTTCAGAAAGTTGGCGAGTCCAAGCATTGGACAAATTCAATGATCCATCTTTTAATGACATTGAAACACCCATTGTTGCCGTTGAGTGCAATGTAAGATGACTGAACAAATAAGAAAAGAAAGAGGGAGAGGTAAGTGTGGGGTTAGAGCAAGTAAATTTTCCTAAAATCGTCACGGATACAGGAGAGGCAATTTCTCACCGAGATGCTTGCATCCCAATAAGTGATCTTAAGCCAGCTGAAGCCATAAATTCCACAGAAGAAACTGAAGAAAATTGATGGCGAAACACAGCAGAAGCAGCCCCACCACCAGCATTCCCAGTAACTGCCAAATTTCCTCCTATTCCAACGGTATTACTTTTTGATATTTGAGACTGAACTTCACTTGTCATGGCCATTCTAAAATTTTGGTACATAAATAAATGAGTAGGTGATAACACAATAGCAATACAACTAGACAAGCTTCATTAATGCATATAAATGCTCAAATCAGAAACCTCAATTGTTAGTACCAGTAATATAGACTTCTTATGAAATTGACAAAGAACCAATAACACAGAGACTCCTTCAGCTACTTATTGTATCATGGTAAAATGATGTAATGTTGTACCTAATGCAAAGGTATAATGGTTTGCTTAAATTGAATTGGAAGGTGGGGGAACAGAATAGAAAGACTTCATTACCCTCTCATGATGCCAACACCCTTCAAAAAATGTGGCAAAGACATATTAGCTAGAATGGTACCGGAAGGTCTAAAATGTGCTGAAGTTTTTTCTTGTTCCTTCCTTTTCCGTAGCCTTTCAAGCTCTTCCTTTATCTCGTCTGCTTTATTCAGCTTTGGACCAAGTTCCAAACCAGAAGTCAATCCTTCCATGCCATAGATGTCATATATTTGTCTTTTATTCTCATCAGTTAATATTTCGTACGCTTCGCAGATTCGCTGAAAATTCTCTGTAGCAATATCTTTCATCTAAAGAACCAAACAAGAAAAACACTGAGAAAGACTTACAAGGATCATGACTACAGGATTCAAATTAGATGATAGATACTCACAAGTTCCTCCAAATATCATTGTATTATTAAAATAAAAATCCTATCATAGACAAGTTTACTTTAGTCCAGATAGCATAGAAATTCAAATGATGGAACAATGATCCCCAAAAGATCTGGAAGCACTTTTAATCCGTGTATCCCAGTAAGTCTAAATTAATGCTTCAATAAAATTAAAATACGCTTTTGTGGGCTTCTTCTCCTTCTAAAGATTCTGACAAACACGAACAGGACTTGTAAAATGATAAAACACAATTCCGAAGGTATTCGAAGATGAAATTATGCAAATTACCGATTTGCAGTTTTAAAAAAAATAATAATAATTCACAGCATTACTGATCATAAATATTAAATTACACAGTTAAAGTTCAAAAACAAAATCGAGAAGGCTAAACCCACGCAAGAATCGAAACAAAAAGAACAAAAAATCCACAAACAATGCCACTCAGCTATATCAAACACACTCCACTTCACTATTGAACACAAATTAACCCAAAATATCGCTCAGACAACTATCCCTGATCGCAAATAAGTTCATCGGCAGGCAAATAACACAGAAGCATCACTATCACAAACTTAACCAAAAACCGGAGAAAACAAAATTGAAATCCAAGCAACACAAAATCGATTAACGATAAGAGAACTGTGAGAGCGAATTGGGAAATACTTGAGGAGATTGATATTTATCAGGGTGATAGACTTGAGCCCATTGACGGTAAGCCTTTCGGATTTCTTCATCGGAAGCTTCAGGTGAAATGTGGAGCAGAGCGTACAAATCCTTATTGGGAGGCCCAGCCTTTTCTTCTTCCTCCATTTTTAGGACTTCGGAGCAAACTCCAAAGGTTTAGCAGAGAACGACTATGGAAGAACTGTACTTCTGCTTTGTGGGTTTTAGGGGCTTTTGCCGAGCCGCGGGCATAGGAGCTGTCAGGTTAGCTAGGTTACCCGCTCGTGTTGTTAATATTACCCAATGCTTATTTGGAAAATAAAAAACATTTTCGATTAAAATTTAGATTAAACTATGGATGAGATTCATCTTTTTTACTCCATTTTAATTTAGTTGCTATTATATTAATTGTTTTAATGTGTCATATATATATATATATATACTCACATCATCCATTTTCTCTAGATCTGGACGAGTAGGATCAAATGAATATCTACTCAAAAAATTTAGTGACTCCTGACTTAGACCAACCAGATAATTAGGTTTATTGTTGGCTTTACCGGGTGACTTGTATGACATATGAATGATGCGTGTTCTATAGCCCTACACATGTGATGTTTTATGATTATTTGACGTGTGATATGTTATGTCTATGTTATGATGTGGGTTATGTTACGATAAGAGTTATGTCATGTTATAAGTTATATTATAATGTGATTATGTTATGCTATGGAACTATGTTGTGATATCGATGTTGTATGATGCACGAACCTTCATATGTCATGTCACGTAACTGTGTTAATATGTTCACTCTATGTCTATGAGACATTGGAAAGTCGTGTATGTTAATGACGAAAGATATGATAAGTACTCCGTATATATGTCTCATAGGGACGCTATGTCACTAAAAAAAATAGATGTATGAGTTGCATCATAAGTATATACCATGATTTAAGTTATGGGGATTTCATGCATTTTGTAAGTCACATGTATCGGGATACTTTATGAAATACTCAGTAAGTCACCCACTGTTGTGGTTAGAAATGCAAACACATGCAACATATGAGTGGAACCTAACTTTTCATAAACTTTACATGGCCTTTGGCGCTTTTCTATTCCGGGTAGGGTTGGATGTGTGATACTCCTTCACACACGGTCCATGTACGCACACATGGACCCACCAGGCGGGCTCGTATACGTACCTCATGGGCCAAGCTTGGTCGGGCACAACGTCATACACGTCGCCGGACACCACAGAACAGAAAAGGGCCCGCATGATATCATGGCGAACATAAATATCGTATTTCCCTCTTTCGTAACATAAAGGGGAAGTATCCCGATGCAAGTGACATACATATATGTATGAGGTCCCTTAACATACCTATCATGGCATTACATAAGCATTGCTAACATCATATATATACATTTCTTACATTACATGACATATCACATAACTCACATTACGTGACATATTACATAACATGAAAATACATTCCAGTTCCATAAGCATTTCATGGCATGACTCAATAATACTACGTCATATTTGCATATTGAGTACAACCAGGCAGTTGAATTTGGACCCAACATTTTCATGGCATATAATACTAGCAGATCAGCTATCTTTTCATAGCATAAACAGTTAACATCATCCATAACTTTTCATAGTGTAAACAGTCAACCGTCAACATAATCCATAACTTTTCATAGGGTAAACAATCAACAGTCAACATAATCCATAACTTTTCATAGCGTACACAGTCAACAATCAACATAATCCATAACTTTTCATAGCATAAACAGTCACATAATCCATACATCATATAATCATATCACATAGAATATGGTGCATGTAGGGGCCACAGGGCACGTACCATCATACAACACGTGGTAAGCTAACTCCAACAATAAGGTCACTTACCTCGATGGGCTTGGCCAAAGTCACTCACAACAAGCTAATCTCAACGGTTAAATACATCCTATAATAACCACATAAAAACTTAGGAACCTTTCATAACGCACCCTAGCTAAATCTCATGCTATTTATCACTCCCAACACAATCTGTCTTTGACGGTTAGGGACCATACTAACCTCGGATGGAAAAACTAAGGGTAGAAACATCTTCAGAAGGGCCGAAAACCTAGGAACCGATATATTATAGAGATACCAAGCCGATAAGCCGAGCCGTCGAGCCAACCAACTAAGCTGCCAAGCTGAGCTACGGGAGTTGACAGAGCCGAGCCGACGTACGCGTGCGGAGCCGCCAAGTTCTTTGGACGTGCATCTGTGGAGTTGGGCCGCCAATGGAAACACGGCCCGTATTCGTCCGTGGGCTGGTTCAGAGGCACCCGACTCGATTCCAACGCACGTCTTCCTTACTCGCCAGAAAGCAAAACCCTAATTTCCGCCTCCCCGCTTTCCACGACGCGCCGACTCCTTCACCTATTATGACGCCTTTCTGTCACCGACGACCCCCGACGCAACTTCTTGTTTTCGCCGGTCACGCAACGTCTTTGACACAAGTACGGCGATCCCGATGTCTATATCTTACTTCCACCCGAATCCTTTTTTGAAATAGCAACCCCAATGTTGCGAGAGAAAAGTTTGGAGAAAAATCCTTTTCAAGGGATGTAAAAGGTTGAGCATAGGAATATAAAAATAATCTCAAGACATTTCACAAGAATGCATTCTAGGGTTTTAGAATAAGGAAACTTAGAGAAATAGGAACGTTTCTATCAGGCAATACATGTCTAGCAAAAAATTTAGCAATTTATAGGGAGACCATTTAATTATTTATTTTATTTTATTTTCAGAAACTCGAATCGTTACCGTTACATTGATATTTATAATGTTTCATGCCCAGAATTCAGACTATGATTTGGAGCTTGAATTCGACACCAATTGGATCTGACATCCCCTACTTCCTTGCGACATACTCATCGACATACTCATGTTATCTACTTCTCTTGAAGTACTTTTAAGAGTAAAAACATATCCGTACAAACTTTATTCTCACTCACCTGCTTCATAAAAAATTCCTAAGAGATCACTCATCATTGAAAGTTCATACTTTAATATGATAATTTAACGGACTTATACATTTTCTATGTCCATACTACCAAAGTCGAGCATTGACCGGATCCCGATAGAGTAAGTTGAACATAGATATAATTCAATTGATTTGAGGTTGAATCTTTCAAAATACAATCTCTATTTGATAATAGTATGCCAAAGACTTGTTCCCTTATAGCTTTAATTCAATGGTAGGATTTGGAAGCAACAATTTTAAGATCCAAGACTTTAGTGTTTGTTTAAAGATCGACAATAGGTTCGAAATTCAAACCTAAAATTTATTGGTCAAAGTTATAACGTCTTGATCAGTTGAGTAGGTGAGCTATGCTCTAATTGTCTAAGAATGTTTTTTTTTTCTTTGTGATGACTTCTCGTTTAAGTAAAAAATGAAGGATGTAGCATAAACAAAGTTGTAGACCGTAACCCTACGTTGTAGACCCACAGATGTTGACTCAAATTTCGAAGGACAGATATGTACTAGCCTCAAGGATAGATTAGCGACTTTGACTTAGGCTATTCGAGTAAGTGATTCTATTGTTGGCTTGGTTGGATGAATTTTATGGTGTATGATGATGTGTGCCTCGTAGTCCTTGCACGTGTCATGATTATAATTGTTATGGTATACTATGTTGTGCTATGTCATGTTATAAGTTATGTTATAATGTGATTATGTCATGTTTATGATATCGATAATCTATGATGCATTAACCTCCCTACATCATGTCACGTAAGCTATGTTAAGTATGAAAGATTCGAGAAGAATTACGTATACATGTTTCATAGGCTCGTTATGTTATGAACGATAGGAGGTTTGACTTGCATCATAAACTTATACTGTGATGTAAGTTATAGGAACCTCATGCATTTTTGTGTGTTATATGCATCGGGGTACTTTCCCGTTATGATCAATACAGATCCATACCTTACGATATTTATGTTTTCCATGATATTGTGCAAGCCCTTTCCCTTTGTGATGTCCGAAAGCATGGCTGCACTAGCCTAACGAGCCAAGGTCAAAGGGTACGTATATGAAACCGCTTGGTGGGTCCATGTGTGCGTGTGTGGGTCATGTGTAGGAAAATACTACACATCCAATCCTACCCAGACTGAAAAGCAAAGCCCAAGGCCATGCCATGATGTTTTTACAACATAGATCCCATCATATTGCATATGTTTGCATTTTTCGACCCTAAGGTTATGTACTAAGTATTTCTTAAAATACTCGAGTCATGTTATGTTCTTATTTTTTTAGGTAAAAATGTAAGACCCTCCTTTCCGGGTGGTGACAACCATAGAACTAAAGTTAAAGTAGTTACATTCATGTCTCTTCCGTAGTCCTTAAGGTTAGATAAAGACTTATTTTATTTTATTTAAATTTAAGTCATATATTTTATCTGCGTTCATGACACATTTTTATGAAATATTTTCACAGACTTTCTGCATATACTAAGCATGTCAAACCGGAAATAATTTCTTGATCTTAAGTTCTTGCAAAAAAAAAAAAAAAAAAAAAAAAAAAATTCTTACCTCGATCCCTACAAAATTTAGCAGAAACAAGAACGAAATAGGAGCCGAGACAAAGATCAAGAAACTATCCTTATCTCCGTCCCACCCAATGAACATTCCTATGTTGTTTATTGACTAATGCTAATGAAATATATGTACTTAAACGTTTCTTCTATTACAAGTTTATGTAATTTTCAATATTCAAATTTAGCTCCAATACTTTTAATAAATTTTAAAATTAGTCTATCTTTAAATTATTTGACCTATCAAAATAATTAAAAAAAAAAAAAAAAAAAAAAAAAAAAAAAAAAAACCAATATGAACGTATATTTATCACTTTTTTTTTTTTTTTTAAAGAACAGACATATAAAAAAGAATTTATTATTTTTTCAAAAGAAAGAAAATAATTTAATAATATGAATAAATTTAAACACATTTAAAAATGCAATAAGTAAAATAGAAGACCAAGTTTTCTAAATTGAACAACTGTCTTTTTTTTAATATATATAAAATAATTAAAAATAAATATAAAAAAAAAAACTTGATCCACAAACAAACCCATGTTCTCATTTTTTGAATTTTATATATTGAATGGAAATGTTCAAATAGAATTGAATTACGAAGAGCCTTTTCATAAGTTTTGCATAATGGAATTATTTTTAATAACTATTTCTTGTTTTTTTTTTTTTAATTTTAATTTCATATTTACATTTTTTTTTATCAAGTATAAAATGGAAATTAATAAAAATATATATATTTTAAAAAAATTCGTCCTTTTAAATAAATAAAAAAATTATAATTCTTTTTTTTATTGTACCACATGAATTAAATAATTTATAGAACCATTTGAAATAAATCCAAATATGATTCTTAATTTGAGAGTTTTTATAATTGAATTATTAAAAAAAAAAATTGAAACAATATCTATGTGATTTAGTCGGTCAAAAGATTCTTTTTATATTAGAGTCAAACTCCTCCTTTTCTTAACCTAATAGATGCGAGACAACTTTTCGTATTTTTATTTTATTTTTCATTTTTATTGGTTACAAAATTACTAAGGAGTCACCGAACATAAAATTACTCTGAGTTAAACACTTTTAATATTTAGAGTTTTTATGCTAAGATCACTTTCCGTTACCATTAGACAAAAACATTTTTTAAAAGTAGAAAATAAAATACATATTAGATAATTGAAAAAAAAAACAAAATGGTAATTCAAACTCCGAACTAATAACGGTATTAATTTGTACCCTAAATTTTCATAGTTAAATCAATTTAGACATTGGTTAATTCTAATTAAAATAATCTCAAAATTTTATCTATTTTTTTTTTTTAAATAATCAAAGAAAAATATGGTTTTTAAAGATTAGGAAAATCACACACAATCTTATAAATTGATTCCATTTGGTCAACTTAACAAAGCACAAGAATTGTGTATAAAAAAGTATTATAATTAATTATCTAGCATGGTAGTTATAGTCCGGTTAATTAAATATCTTATTTAAAAATAATAATAATTAAATATTAAGACGTTGAAAAAGACATTTTCATCCACTTTCAACATTTTGGTTCCTTCACCAGAGTTGTCCCTCTCCTTGTCACGAAGCGTAAAAATTCGGTCAAGAAAAACACTCCATTTTAGCTCAAGAAGCTTTTGAGATAGGATTATAGATCCAATTTGGCGTAACTCGAAAATACCCGATTAATAAAATTCTTGCTAAGGTCACTCTAATGGTAACTTCAGTTTAAAGCATTCACGGTCAGTGTCGAGTTCCTTCCTCTAAATCTAAAGAGCCTAAAATAAAGCTAAGAAGTGGTTTATAAACGAAGAATTTTGGAAAAAACCGTGCATAGAATTTGAAGATTTGGTTGAATTATGGAGGTTTGCCCGAGTTTTTCTTGCGCTGAGGATGAACTTCAACCATTTTTCTTTGATATTAGCTCTCCAAGTTTTTAAAACCCGTCTTCCTACACAAAATGATTACGTTATGATGACCGGAGTGACTCTAAGTAAGTAGAAATTTAGGGTCGGTTTGAACTCCACCAATAAGAATCTTCCACTTGTCAAAAATCAAGTGCATCTCGCAATTTCCTTTTTAATTTTAATATAAAACCTACATACTTATCCTTTAATTTATCCATTTAGTCAAACCAACTAATTTAATTGCTAACCACCTTTGACTTTTGACTAATTGTTGGAGAAATCTTTCAAATTTGATTAAATTTGATTAATTGTGAGCTAAAATTTCCAATTAACCCTTTAAGACTTTAGTGTCATTGTTCCAAAAATGCCCTTTTAAGGCTACTTTTCCAATTTGTTAATAACATATAACTCTTCATAAACATTTACTAATAATTTAATCCGTTAATTAAATTACTTGATATTACTAAAATAATGTTATGTAAAATATTCGAAAATTTAAAAGCTAATATAATTACAAGTAACAAAATAATTTTTTTATTAAATCTTAAATTCACTCCAATATAGGCATAGCAATAAAGACAGACCTAAAAATAAATAAATATGCTATATATAAAAATAATAAATAAAACAAAAAATGGAAAGGAGCATTAAATAACTCTCCAAATATATCTTAATATTTCTATTATAAATATCATATTTTTCTTAATATATATAAAAAAACGAATTTTTATTTTACTTCTTTACTAATTGTAAATTTCATTAATCTTTTAATTTTTTTTTTAAATAAACTTCAATTATTAAACAATTTCAGTTAAATTATTTTAAAAAAAATATGTTGGTGATGAACGAGAAATATATAGTAAAAATATCAAATAAATATTGAGAAATAATTTAATTTTTACTGTAAAATTTTTATTTAATTTCTATTAATCTACTTAATAATTTGTAAAATTGTTGTATATTCACTAATTTCAATAATATTAAGTTTTGCGTAGATTTAATTCGGACGAATTTTTTAATAATATTGGCGTAACTCGTAAATTTTAATTAAAAAATAGCTTTATATTATTTTTCAATAAAATATTATTACTTTTATATAAAAATAAATTACAATAATGATATTTCAAAGAAAAAAAAATTAGGTGAAACTTGAAACACTTTTTTTAAGCAGCTTGACAAAATTGAAAATTGAAAATATTAATTGATAGACATTAAATTAAAGAAGTTTTGAGATAATAATTTCCTTTTGATTCATAAATTTATATATTTCTAAATACTAATATATTTCTTTTAATTATTTTAATTATTTTAAAATATATATTTTATTTTTAAAGTTTGGCTGACCAATGTACTATGATGGATGGTTTTAAAAAAAGCAAGTCAAAAAAATGCAGCCTGGCCAAAATTCTTAAATATTGTGTCAATAAAAAAGCATATATATTATAATTTCACGGGATTAAGATTAGGACCAGAATTTAAAATTCATATTCAATATTTGATGACTCGCATGTGTATTGTAACGACCCATATCCACTCCACCGCCATATTGTTTTCTTTGGGCTTTGCCTCAAGGCTTTAAAACGCTCGTTTCTACACCCTTATAAAAAGTGTTTTGTTCTCCTCCCAACTAATGTGGGATATTACCAATCCACCCCCTTGGGGTCAGGGGCCTCGCTGGCACTCATTCCTTTCTCCAATCGATGTGGGACCACCGCCAAATCCACCCCCTTTGGGGCCAACGTCTTTACTGGCACACCGCCTCGTATCTACCCCCTTCGGGGAACAGCGAGAAAGCTGGCACATCGTCCGGTGTCTGGCTCTGATATCATTTGTAACAACTCAAATCCACCGCCAACAGATATTGTTCTCTTTGGGCTTCCCCTCAAAGCTTTGAAACGCTAGAGGAAGATTTCCACACCCTTACAAAGAATATTTTGTTCTCCTCCCCAACTAATGTGGGACATCACTCACCGCTAGCAAATATTATCCGCTTTAATCTGCTACGTATAGTCGCTAGTTTCACGGTTTTAAAACGGGTTTGTTAGGGAGAGGTTTCCACACCCTTATAATAAAGAAATGTTTAATTCTCCTCTCAAAAGATGTGTGATCTCATAATCCACTCCATTAGTAGTCCACAACCAGTCTTGCCACACAGCCTGTTACTTTGATACCATATATAATGGTCCAGTAACAAATATTATCAGCTTTATTTATGATTGGACATGATTGTTTTAAAAGTAATTTTATTATTCAATTAATTTATTATAAAAAGAAATGAATAAATAAAAATAATTAAGATTAAATTATATGTAAAAAATTAAAGAACTAAGGATCATGGAGATATTTAAGACGGACGGACAGATTTGAAGTTACAGAAAACAGAAAAACGCGTCCATTGTTTTTTATAACGCCATTTTTCTTCTCTCTGTAAACCTCGTGATTCATTTCTCCCTTTTTCCTCTTCCCGCTCGAATGAAAACGAAGCTTCAAAAGAAAATCCCTCGCCGGTGCTGCCAGTTTCTCTTCTGATTCCGGTGTCTCCGTATCGAACAGCGAACGAGCTTCCCGGAGGTTTTAAAACAGCGTTGTATTTCGTTGAGAAAAGGAAAAGTCGAGAAAACAGAGGATCGATTGATCGATCGATCGATGCTGAGGTTGAGTTGTAGTGCATGAGAGATTTGGAAACGATGAGAATCGGTGGAGTTTTGAGGATTTTAGCGGTGGTGTTGGTGGTGCTTGCGGCAGAGGTAGTTGAAGAATCGGTGGCGGAGTATACAAAGGCGAAAACGACGACGAAACATAGAAACGCTTATGCATCGATGATGTACATGGGAACGCCGAGAGATTACGAGTTCTATGTAGCGACGAGAGTGTTGATTAGATCCCTTGCGAAGCTTAACGTCGATGCCGATCTCGTCGTCATTGCTTCTCGTGATGTGCCCGTCCGTTGGGTTCGTGCTCTGTAAGATTCCGTTTCTCCTCTCTCTCTTTTTTTTTTTTTTTTTTTTTTTTTTTTTTTTGTGATTTTCGGTTTCTGCACATGCTGTTTGAGTTGTTGGCTGAAACTGACGTCGTTAGTAATTTTCCATTTCGGATATGGAATCCCGGCGGGCCCGGCGGAGGGTGAGCCTGTCTGAACTTGATAAGTAGGTTCATATTGTAGCGTTGTGCTTTTAATCCTTGTGCGTTTGATTGAATCATTAGCGGCTAAACCTGCGTGGTAATCTCCGGTCCCGGTCAACGTGGATCAGGCGCCGGCCGGCGAATTTGGTACTTTTACTATTTAGACATAAAGAGTACAAGAGTACAAGAGTCCAAACAAATTGATAAGGACGGTATTACAACTTTATTTCTCTAAATTTATATCAATTTAGTTTAATTTTTAAAAAAAATTATCAATTTAATTTCTCAATTTTTATTCTTAAAATTCACAAATCTACTACTAATTTCATCAAACATATAATTATAATTAAATTTAAGTACATTTAGGAATTAAATTTATAATTTAACAATATATAGTAAAATTAAAATTTATATATAATCTAGAACGGCTTGTAGAAGTCCATACTGTTCGGTCCTTGTAAAAGTCGCCGTACAGGGGGGGTTCAGGAGTAGAATATAGCCGGCCAGTAGGAAAATGACGTGTCCGAATAGATGGATGACACGTGGATAATCTAGAACGGCTTTTGAGTTGTTTTTTTCCTTTTTGGGGTCTGATTTTGGACTATTCGATATGGGTTCCCGTTGGTGAGGGTAAAAAAATAGGTGTCTGGGCGACTTTATCCACAACTGTCGTTCAGCTTGAAATTAATAATACAGGTTTGGCAGAAAAAGCCGCAGGGCATTTTCTTGAATACCCCTCTCTTCTCTCTTCCTTTGTTTGTGCTTATTTCTTCTTGTGAGAATGAGAATGATGTGAATTTACCACGAATATATATCTATTAGGAGGTCCTTTGGGGAAGTCCACAAAAACCCGAAAAGTTATACTCAAATTAAACAATATTATATCATTGTAGAGAGTCGTTATTACTAACACGCCATACAACGCCATACGCCATACAAAGTCAGATACCCTTGTTTGTTCCATTTGCTTTTAATGGCCGTTTAAAATTAAGATTATTTGAACAGAAATGTGAATATAGCATGAAAGTCAGCCAGATTTTCAGAAGTTGGGTGAAAGTTTGATAAGACCTTTGAAAACACAAAACACGTGGCAATGTGGTGACATGGAATTCCACGTGGGGTGTGGACTTCGTAGGGTTCGCAGAAGTTTCCTGCTTTTTTTTTCATCATTTCTTATTATCCTTTCGTTTATGTTATGAATTCTTTTTTTTTTAATTTTATTCTGTGCTAATTAGTTGCTCAATTTTAATCCGTCTTTAATTTTTCTATGGGCTGTTTGATAAATATCTTGCTTTGTTTAGAAATTTGGCATGTGGGTTCCAACTACCTTGTTTAGTACTTACTTTTTAGTATTAGAGGGCAAGTACAAGATTTGACGAGTATTGATTCGGCCACCTAAGATCCTATGAGTTTCTAGATAATTAAATATTTTAGAGCATTGAAATCATTTATTTCTTAAAACTTATTAAATGCGATACTAAACTTTCAATCTTAGAAAGATATAGATATTGCCATGTTCTAGATGACATCTCAAAATTAGTCAATAGATATAATAATTAACTTTTAGCAGTTAAATATACACATAGTTAATGACTAAAATACAAATCATACAGTAGTAGAAAGGATGAACTCAAACTTTTACCTTTAGAAGAAATTATTAGTATTATTGTATAAGTTGCTAATCTGAAATCGATTAAGATATACCTATTGTTTGAATTAACATTTAAAGTTTGAGTTTTTATTAAAAAAAAAATCGTTATTTATTGATTCCATGTATTTATTGTTTAATAATATGAATTACTATTGTTTTTTTATTATGAAGTTAAAATAATTTGGTATTGAAACATGCATAAAGTGGGTAAATACTCTCGTCTCATAGAGGAAAAGGCAAGGGGAAAATGTTGTGGGCTCATTTAGGCCGCCAACTCCTTTCTTTTTATGTCTTTTGTTTGAATGTTGTCCAGATATTGTTTGTGGTGAAGAAGTCTATCCAGATGAATTTGAAAGGAACAAGTTCTTTTCTTTTCTTTCTTATTTTTATTCAAACGCCCATGGTTTACCTACCCCTTTGTTTGACATTTTGGACAAAGAGAAATTATGGGTTTTCGTGCAGGCCAAATTCTGAAAATATTAAATGAATTAAAATGTCTAATCAAGAGTATAGTCTGTAGAGTCTAGCAAGTGGGAATTGGGGCATGCGTTAATTTTATACATATTTATATCTGTAGTGTTGACTAATATTTTAGAATACGTATGGATTTTGGGTTATTCTTGGTACTTGGTTTGGTTAATTAGTTTTGATTTTATCAAATTGAACACGAATCCATAATTGATGATATTTAATCTCTCAATTGAGTTGATTTTTCTTATGTACTTCAAGATTTATGATTAATATGCATTAAATTGATTTGAGATGTATTTTTAGAGTATTTTGTCTGCTTGTTTGATTGGGATGATTTTGTGATCAAGTTTAGCTAGTTTTTCGGAATGAGTTTGAGCATTTTTTGTGACTTGACTTTTTATAAGTTTATTCTTAACAAATTATTTAATTAGCTATCATCTAAGGATATTTATTTTAGCACGCATGATCATAGTTATGATTTAGTAGTAGATGAAGTTAAGATTTCAGAAGTTAGAATGGGATCATTTCCATTTTTTTTTTTTTTTTTTCTTTTTAGTGGAAAGATTATGACTACTGTAAGCTTAGGTTATTTTTATGAATATTAATTCTTTTGTTTAATATTAGTTAGTTTTGAGTATTTGAATTTGTCTGTGTGTTTTGTATTTGAATGTTTTGTTAGTTAGAATAATAATTGGAATGAGTGTTTCATGTTTGATTGGGGCATAGGGAGAAAGAAGATGGAGCTAGAGTGGTGAGTGTAGACAATGTAAACAACCCATACAAGAACCAATCGAACTTTGACAAGAGATTCAAGCTAACACTGAACAAACTATATGCATGGAGTTTGGTAGACTACGACCGGGTGGTGATGTTGGATTCCGACAACCTCTTTCTCCAAAAAACTGATGAACTCTTTCAATGTGGTCAGTTTTGTGCTGTCTTCATCAACCCTTGCATCTTCCACACTGGCCTTTTCGTTCTCGAGGTAATCTCAATTTCATTTTAGTTTAACAATATGCAAGAGTGAAAACTTGAATATCTGAGACGACTCCGAATGTTCGAAATTTGGATGGATGGCAGCCTTCAAAAAGGGTATTTGATGACATGATTAATGAGGTGAGAGTGGGGAGAAAGAACCCAGATGGTGCAGATCAAGGGTTCATTGGCAGCTACTTTCCTGATCTGTTGAACCAGCCAATGTTCTATCCACCATCCAATGGCTCCGTTCTTGGTGGCAACTACAGGCTCCCCTTGGGCTACCAAATGGATGCTTCTTACTACTGTAAGCCCTTCCTTTCCTCTTTCTATTTTACATTTTCATTTTTAATTAGTTAAGCTATGAGGAATAAGTTACAAATTATTAATTAGTTAAGCTATGAAGAAATTAACAAGATTATGTTGTGTTCCTATCATTATCTTTTAATTTTATTATACATAAAGTTTAATATAAATGGATTTGTAAGATTAATTATCTAATTGAATATTGATTAAAAAATTAAGAAAATGCTATCCACTCTTGATTAATAAGTAAATAAATAATGTAGACGTTGTATTAACCCAACATGTAATAAATAAATAAAAAGTGTCAACTTACCACTCACCTCCCATGAAATGTATATATTTATTTATATATGCGAGAGTCGTGTGAGAGTCGTGTTCGAACATGACTCTCCTGGTCTTTGAACATAAGCTCTTATGGCTTTGTTTTAAGCTTCCCCAAAAAGCCTTATACCAATGGAGTTAGTATTCGTCACTTATAAACTCATGATCATTCCCTACATTAGGGGATGTGGGACTTCCATCATTCAACACCTCCCCTCGAACAAAGTGCGGTTCTCCTTAATCGAGGCTCGACTCCTTTGGATTTCTTTGTTCGATATTTGAGGATTTACCAATCTATTGGCACGACTAAGTTTAGGGCATGACTCTGATACCATGTTAGACGAACACGACTCTCCACAATGGTATGATATTGTCCACTTTGAGCATAAGCTCTCGTGGCTTTCTTTGGGCTTCTCCAAAAGGCCTTGTACCAATGAAGTTATTGATTGTGCTTCTCCAAAAAGCCTCATACCAATGAAGTTTGATTGTGCTTCTCCAAAAAGCCTCATACCAATGGAGTTAGTATTCCTCACTTATAAACCCATGCTTCTCCAAAAATCCTCATACCAATGAAGTTAGTATTCCCCACTTATAAACCTATGCTTCTCCAAAAAGCCTCATACCAATAAAGTTAGTATTCCTCACTTATAAACCCATGATCATTCCTTAAATTAGCGGGGTAGAACTTCCATCATCCAACAAAAGGTAACTATATTCTTAAAATTTTATGAATGACTTCCATCCTCCAACAAGAGGTAACTATATTCTCAAAATTTTATCTCATTGAAGTAATTATATTTTGATCGCATTCATTAACAAGTGTATCGTAATACAGATTTAAAATTGCGATGGAGCATCCCTTGCGGTCCAAACAGTGTAATAACGTTTCCAGGAGCATCATGGTTGAAACCATGGTATTGGTGGTCATGGCCCGTACTACCTCTTGGCCTCCAATGGCACGAGCAACGTCGTCGCACTCTTGGGTAATCTAACTCAATGTTTAGAAAATTTATATTTGATATTCAGTTTTTAATTTATTAAAAAAATCAAAAAATAAAAGATAGAAGATAAAATTAACTACTTATTTTTAATGGTTTAAATTTTATTTCAGTATCTTCCAACTAACTTTCTTTTAAAAATTATCACGATTTACTATTTTGATCATAATTATAATTATTAACTTATGTGGTTGAAAAAATCAAATAAGTTTAATAAATAAAACTATATCGTAACTCATTTATAGTTAATTTTAAAATTTGCATTTTGCATTTTGCATTTTATAATTATTTTTTATATTTATTCTCCAACGATCTTCAAGAAAAAGAAAAAAAGAAAAAATTGTAAACAAAATTGAGACCTAACGGATGAATTGTGGACAGGTACGGCGCGGAGATGCCGTTGGTTCTAATCGAAATCTTGCTCTGCCTAGGGATTCTCACCATGATCCGTCTCGCCCGCCCTAATCTCATCAAGCTCTCCCACCGCCGATTGGAAAAGCCCCCCGCCTCCTTCCAACCCGCCCTCAAACTCGCCGCCTTCTGGTCTATCATCGTCGCTTATTCCGTTCCATTCCTCATCATTCCGACCACCATCCACCCGTTCCTCGGCTGGCTCCTCTACTTGCTCGGCTCCTCCACCCTCTCCTTCCTCGCCGCCACTGTCTTCCTCCTCCCGATCCTCTCCGTCCTCGTTCCTTCGGCTGGAATCTTCGGCGTACTTCTAGTCATGGCCTATCCGTGGTACTCTGACGGCGTCGTCAGGGGACTCTGCATTTTTTTATACGCGTTCTGTGTCGCGCCGGTCTTGTGGACGGCGGTGGTGAGGATTGCGGCGGCGATTCAGTCGTCGATCGATAGAGATGCAATCTTCGTAGTGAAATCGGGTGAGACTTCGCCGTCTTCTAGGTTTAATAAATGGTGTTGATGATTTGGAATTTGGAACAGATTTTTATTTTTTTATTTTTGGGGGATAGAATTGAAGGGTCGGTTGTACAAGAAAAATGGATTTTATAGGTGGAAAGAAAGTATATAATTTTCACATTCTTGTGATTTGTTTCGAATTTTGTTCATAAATTATAAATAAAATCAAAATTCTCAAAATTTACGTGGAAAAAGAAATTGTTTATCTGGCTCAAGCTCATATTTGGAGAGAATTTTGTATTAATATAATATTTAATTTTGACTAAAATTAAATATTATAAGATATTTACCTAATTTGAATTTAATTGAAATTTTGAATATATATATTATATATATTGGTAATATATCTAATATATTAAATTTTAATCTAAACATTTTAAATTAAATATTTATTTTCATTTATTAATTTTAACTTTTCAAATTAAATATATCCTTTTATTTGTATTTAATATTATTAAATATTAATTTCAACCTTTCAAATATTTATTTATTTAATTATATTGTACATTTTGATACTATACTAAGAAATAATACAAAATTAATCAATTTTCATTCATTAATTCTAGATCACTTCACTATAGATCTAAAGTTGCACTCTTATTATGTATTGTAATACAAGTTGTCCATTGATATAATCATTAAAAGCAAGTCGATGTTCTCAAATTTCGTTTGCATCTACAACTTGGTCAAAAATTTGTTTTATCCTGTAATTACATTTTTTAACCTTAAATACAATTGTTTCTACAATGTACGATTTGTTTATGATCCAAACATAAACCAAGTCCCTTTCGGGCCAATGAAAGGATAGACCCCATTGTTCAAGTCCCAAAATCAACAATCAAGAAAATTATTCATCTACTTACCCTATATAGGAAGAAGTGAATTTCATCTCGCGAAGTTATGTTGTCATCTCTCTATTCGGTAAAATCCCTAAAATGATAGACATATTGCATTGGCTACAAAAAATCATTCTCGGAATCAAAAGAGGCAAGAGTTCATACATATGATTATCTTGCGAAAGTTTTTATTTTTATTTTTATTTAAACACCTTTTAATTTTCGAAGGGAGTTTAAACAACACTTACACATACAAACACATCTATTTACAAGTAATACAAACACTATCTAGTGTAAGAGCGCGCATGTATGTTTGAGAAATCAAGACAGTACGTGATCCAAACCAAAGCAAACACACAACAAATGAAATAGAAATCATTTTTTATACTACAAAAAATCCAGATACATGTGCACAGGCACAAGAGATCGAGATAGTGCAAGATTCAAACCAAACTAAATGTACTACAGTCAGGATAGAGATCATTTCTGATACTACAAAAATATTGGGTGTACGTGTGCATACATGCATGAGAGATTGAGACAATTCACCATTCAAACCAAACCAAACCAAACCAAACCAAACCAAATCAGATGTGCAACAGACCATACCAGGTAGAGATCATTTCTGATACTACAAAAATATTGAGTGTGCGTGCCCATGCATGCACGAGAGATCAAGACAGTTCACAATTCAAACTAAAGCATAGGCACCACAGGCAAAGTAGAAAGCATTTTTTATACTAAAAAAAAAAAAAAAAAAAAAAGTATCAGGTGTGTGTGTGTGCACGGTTACGAGAGATCGAGAGAGTGCAAGATTCAAGCCAGAGCAATGGCACAACAGAGAAGATAGAAGAAATCACTTCTGATACAACAAAAATCTCATGTGTGTGTGTGTGAGAGAGAGATATCCATTCCGAGTCCAATTAACATTGAAATTGAACACATGATTATTGGACAAAGTAATTTGTTTGAGTCAATAATATTTCTGAGCAAATATGAGAATAAATGGAAGGAAGCACCACAAATTAGAGCATCCAAAAGCCTTACCTCACATTATACAACAATTTGTCTGAGACTCCAACATCTCAGGAGATCTGCAAGCAAATAATATGTTAATTATTGACAGCACAAATAATCAGCTAATTCAAAACATGAGAACAATAAACTCACAATTGTGCGAGATTAGTTAAATCGAAATCAGGTCCCAGCTCTTGCACAATATCATTTGGTGGCTGACCACATTCTTGCATTTTCTGCATCAGCTCGACAATTTTGTCGAAGTTATCGGGTTCGTTTTCGTACACGATGTTGAGATCTTTTATCAGTTCGTGTTGCTGAGAATAGCGTTCGTATTCTTCTTTGCTCAAACTTGCTTTATGCTCCTCCAACCATTTGGGATATCTTTCTCCTATTTCCTTCACTGGTTCAAGGAGAATCTCTTTGGATAGAAGCTGTTGCATCATCGTCTCGACCATCGACTCCATGTTCTATGGTTGAAGAAATAGTGCATGTTAGAGTTCCAAGAGATTAATGGGAGGGTGAGTATCAATGCAAGGAGGGAGATACGAAAACCGAGTATCAAAAAAGCTGAATTGAGAACTAGAAGGCGTGAATGTTCCTCTATGGATACCTTCCACCATTTTATGTGTTATCATCTCTATAAAGTTCCAATTGTATCGGATGTCCCCAAAGAGACCTAAGCTAAGTGTTACTAATAAAGGAGGAACATTTGGTAGCCGCAGCCAACTCATATTATAACTCATTAATAAAGCAAAGCAGTGATTGATTCCAAAAACAAACTTAATACGTAAAACAACTCCTTAATACAAGTTAAGACTCCATATAACTGCACTATATAAATCGGAATCTCAAGGGTCTAAAGGTTGGAAGGAAAAAGGATCTCACATCGGTTGGGGAGGAAAACAGAACACCCTTTATAAGGGTGTGGAAACTTCTCCCTAGCATACGTGTTTTAAAAACCTTAAGGGAAAGCTCGAAAGGGAAAGTTCAAAGAGAACAATATTTGCTAGCGGTGGGCTTAAGCCGTTACAAATGGTATCAGAGCCAGACACCGGGCGATGTGCCAGCGAGAAGGCTGAGCCCCGAAGGAGGTGGACACGAGGCGGAGTGCCAGCAAGGACGCTGGGCTCGAAGGGGGTGGATTGGGAGGTCCCACATCGATTGAAGAAGGGAACGAGTGCCAGCGAGGACGCTGGACCTCGTAGGAGGGTGGATTGTGAGATCCCACATCGATTGGGAAGGAGATCAAAACACCCTTTACAAGGGTGTGGAAACCTCTTCCTAGTAGAAGTGTTTTAAAAATCTTGAGGGGAAGCCCAAAGCGGATAATATCTGCTAGCGGTGGGGTTGAGCTGTTATACAATAATTGAGGGACCTAAAGCAAAATATGAAAAAGGATAACCAAAAAACATATTGTCCTTCTAAAGGCAATCTTGCAATAAAACAAGTGATATGGAGGTAATTTAAGATAACGGATCAAGAAAGAAGATTCTGATGGGAACAATGGAAACTCCCAGTATCTTTATTCTCTGCACTTTTCTATGAGCATTTTCAGAAGAAAGGCCTCAAAACTGTGGACCAAATAGCATAAAAGTATTCTTAAAAGACCATGAAAAGAGTTTAATCGGCTAAAAGTACATCCCAGTGAACTTCATGCCAAACTCACCCTAAGTCAGCATCTAAACACATAATATTACAAAATTGTTGAGGATTGTTGGAAGAGGAGTTTTGCATCCGCTAATTAAGGGATTGATCATGGGTTTATATATAAGTAAGGAATATATCTCCAATGGTATGAGACCTTTTAGGGAAGCCAAAAGCAAAGCCACGAGAGGTTATGCTCAAAGTGGACAATATCATACTATTGTAGAGGATCGTGATTCCTAACATGGTATCAGAGTCATCCCCTTAACTTAGCAAGAATCCTCAAATGTCGAACAAAGAAGTTGAGACCCTCGAAAGTGTAGTCAAAAGTGACTCAAGTGTCGAACAAATGGTGTACTTTGTTTAAAGGCTCCAGAGAAGGAGTCGAGCCTTAATTAAGGGAAGGTTGTTCGAGGGCTCCATAGGCCTCAGGAGAGGCTCTATGGTGTACTTTGTTCGAGGAGAGGATTGTCGGAAGAGGAGTCCCACATTAGTTAATTAAGGGTTGATCATAAGTTCATATATAAGTACTTTTAGGGAAGCTAAAAGCAAAACCATGAAAGCTCAAAGTGACAATATGTGAAGGGTCGTGATTCCTAACAAAAACGATGTTCAAGGCACATCAAAACTAGGAAAAGTATTTCCATTAAAGGCCAAATTCAACATTGAAAAGTTCCAAAGGCTTTTCAAGCAATGTACCTGAGAGCCAGCCATCTTCCTCGAACTGCTTCACCCAATCTTCCATCAAAGCATCTTGACCAAAATCATCACCACCAGCTTTAGGGCCAGTGACCGATTCAAGCCCCTTGACGGCCTCTCTGGTCTGTTCTCTAAGCTTATCAAGAGCCTCATACACATGCGATTCCTTCGAAACCTTCTGCTTCCCTTTTTTCATGCTCCTCAAGTCAGGCAAACCCAACCCTAAACCTTGAACTCCAGAAGGAAGAGCCCCTCTACTCTCCGCCCCATCTCCATTTCTACAACACCACACAACTAAAAACATCAAGAATCCAACTAAATACGCTACAAAACATAGCTTCCAACACAGAAATTGATTGATATAAACCTCGAAACGGAACGGTTAAGGTCGATTTTCCGAAAATCGTCCGAAGCACCTGAGACAATCCGAGACAAATTCATAACAAACATGAAGAAAAACGTTAAAGAAATGGAAACCCACTACGTATTGCATGAAGTTTGAAGGCATACTGTCAAGAAGTTCGTGTAAATCATCGGAATGGTCGGCCATGGATGAAAATTAAACTGGATTTCGAAGATTTTGCTCTGTTTGTATCGGTTTATCCCAGTTTCGAGAGTGAATGCCGCGGAGGACTGGGAAATGGGTCTTCGAGAAACAAATCGGCTTGGGATTGCGAGTGACAGATTCTCAGAATGGCGGTGTAACCAACGCAATGTGCAAAATTGTTCGTTAGCAAATCGATCTGACGGTTGCCATTCGATATTGGGTTTGACTCGTTGACCCTAAACCCATCGCCAAGTTCCGACTGCGGACCGGTGATAAGGTGAAAATTTGGCAATAATTTTAAAAAGGCTAAATTATTAAATAACCATAAATTTTAATGTCTATACATTTAAAATGAAAATTAAATAAAAATCTTTAAAACTTATATATATATATATATATATTTTACGTTTAGTTGAAAATTAATATTTATTCGAAAAATATTTTTAAACAAATGGTCAACAACCATATATCGAAGTCGTTGTATCAAATAAAAAAACTATATATATATATATATAGTTATAATTATACATGGTTATATCGGGTAAAACTACATACAGTAAACTAAGGGTGTGAGTTGTACAATCCTAACAAATGTTTAAATAAAAATTAAAGTACTATTTAAATAAAAATTATTAATAATAATTGTCGGTTTCAACCAATTGTGTCTTCATTTTTCAATATCTTATCCATAAAAATATCGAAACTAAGATATCAGAGTATACTAATAGATCTCGTATGTATTGGTTAGTATATCCGAATTTCTGAAGATACATGTGTTGGATGATGAAAGTCCCACATCGACTAAGTTAGGGAATGATCATGGGTTTATAAACAAAGTGGAAGCCCAAAGCAAAGCTATAAGAGCTTAGGCTCAAAGTGGACAATATCATATCATTGTGGAGAGTCGTGTTCGTCTAACATGGTATCAGAGCGATGCCTAAACTTAGTCGTGCCAATAGATTGGTAACTTCTCAAATATCGAACAAAAAGGACTCCAATTGGTAACTTCTCAAATATCGAACAAAAAGGACTCCAAAAGAAAATGAATCAATAGTCGTGCCAAAAGATGACTGAGACTCCAAAGGAGTCGAGCCTCGATTAAGGGGAGGCGCACTAAGTTAAGGAACGATCATGGGTTTATAAACAAAAAATACTTTATCCATTGGTATGAGGCATTTGGACTCCAATTGGTAACTTCTCAAATATCGAACAAAAAGGACTCCAAAAGAAAATGAATCAATAGTCGTGCCAAAAGATGACTGAGACTCCAAAGGAGTCGAGCCTCGATTAAGGGGAGGCGCACTAAGTTAAGGAACGATCATGGGTTTATAAACAAAAAATACTTTATCCATTGGTATGAGGCATTTTGGGGCTTTCCCCATTGGTACGAGGCCTCTCGACAATATTATACCATTGTGGAAAATAATATAGACGTGTATAATTAATAATATTTATAAAAAAAATCTCTCAAATTTTTTTTTATGTTTTTTACTTTAATTTCATAAAATTTGAATTTATTAATGAAAATAAAGTATAATGAAGAAAATGTAAAAATAGTGAAAATCTGTTAAATGTATACACTACCGCAGCAGCAGCCGCATCAGCGAAGGTCAGTCGGGTCCGCTCGTGGGAGTGGATATTTACACAACCAGTAGGAGTCACACACGGGCACAAACAAGCCTTCAATGGCTGCCGCTATATCGCCGGCCGTTTCTCTCCGCTTCAATCCCTATTCAGCTCTCCGTCTCATCACCAGATTCCCTAAAAAACTACCACTGCACATTCTTTTCCCGCCAATTTCCCGCCGCCACTCTTCTGATTATTTCCGGCGAAGTTTTCGCACTGCCGTCTCTGCAGCTCTCTCATCCGGGGAAGCTACGGGGAAGACGAAACCTGAAGTTTCTGATGTTTGGAAGGCCTCGCTAGGGGAGAAGGTTGGGGAATTCAGAAAGAAGCTGAGGATATCTGAAGTCAAGGGCGGACTCGATGAAGGGCTGGATAGAGTAGGACAGACGCTCATCGTTAAGGGATGGGTTCGAACTCTTCGGGTTCAGAGCAGCGTTACGTTCATGGAGGTAAGGTCAGGCTATTCGTGATGTGATAGGGATTAGTTTTGGAGGCTGAGAAATGCAGGATAGGAAGTTTGAGATTTTCTTTTCTATTTCCTTATCCGAATCATTTTCATTCATGTGGTGGTAAATTCTGAATGAAAAACTGGAAGATAACATTGCATTAACCATATGAGAATTGGCTTGATAATTCTTGGCCAGTCTAGTATTCTTAAGTTGTAGCGAAAAATCGCACGGCATCATTGAATGAAAACACCGTCGAATCGCATGGTGGAGCTTCTGTTATTAGCACAGTCGTAAATTTTTTTAAAGCTCTGTTTTGGTTCCATGATGATTTTATTGGTTTTAGCAATAACAAATTTAAGAGATTGGGGATATGAAACAGAGCCATCATTGACATAAATTTCAAATGGGGCAAAAGAAAAAAATGGAAACATAAAAATTGCAGTTTTAGATAGGGGATTGGATATGGATTGTTGGAAGAATAAATATTGTTTTGTATCGTGATTATCTTATTGCCTCGTTTTTTCTTGCGCTTAGGTAAATGATGGCTCATGCATTTCAAATATGCAATGTGTCATGGATTCAACTACAGAAGGTTATGATCAGGTATTCAAGTCAGCTAAATCTGGTACTTAAATAGTTGTTGAACTCTGCTTATTCTTTTTTTTTTCTTTAATAAACAATGTCAATAGCAAGCATATCCATCTTTTGAACCTAAGAAACTAACTATCTTGTAGATATTGAACTTCGAATCAAAAAATAATACACGAGAAGGCTAGAGTATATAGGAAACTGTTTGGGGTTTGAAATATGCATATTTTTTGTTCTATAACTAACTTGCCTGATTGTTAGAGTGATCAATCTTCTCTCTTTCATTTTCATTTTGGTGGTTGATATTTTGGGAGGATGATCGTGAAAGCTGTTAACTAACAGTTGGCGATAGAGAATGCAGTTATTTACGCACTTACCATTTATTTAGATGATCATTTTATTTTCCTTGTGACAACTTTTTTTAAAAAAGAAAAGGCAATTTTGAAGATCTACAGGTATCTGAACGAACTGTTTTCTTCTTTTGCTCCTTGGAATTTTGTAGTCGAGAGAGTTAATAAGGATAACAAAAAGAGGCTCCATCAACTGTAGTAGACAATTACAAAAGAAGTTATATCATGGACACCGAGAGAGGCATTAGGATTTCTTTTAATAGGTGTTTTCTTGTCTCTGTGTTCTTATTCCAGTTTTGGAGTTTGATGGCAGGTTGAATCAGGCTTGATCGCAACTGGTGCATCAGTCTGGGTGCAAGGAGTCATGGTTGCCAGCCAAGGATCAAAACAAAAAGTGGAACTGAAACTCCAAAAAGTTGTTATGGTTAGTACTTCTCATCCTTTTTTCTCAAGTAGTTTTGGCTACAATCATTTTTCCTGATCACGAACTGCAGTATTTGCTCATATAATACATACATCCAGAAAAATGGTGATATATATTTGAACGGCACAAGAAAAAGAATTTATTAGTACAAGGTATTAGTACGTTGGATTAACTTCATTGAAAAGGCGGTGACCATATTCATATGCGTTCGAAAGGAACCTAGAAAGAATGAAACAATTGCTAAGGGTCCATTGGACAACCATTTCTATTTTCGGCTTAAAATTTTTACATTAGAAAGTTATTGAATAATGCCTTTTTTATTGTGAACTTTAAAATTGAAAAAATCAATGTTGCTTTGTTTTGACTTTTCTAATCGATTATTCAAATGGACAGGCAAGAGTGTAAAAGGAAATTATATTTGAAGAAAGAAAAGCAGGGGAAAGCATGATGGAGCAGGGGAAAGTAGTGAAGAAAGTGAGTATAGGAATGGAGATGCGTACAAAATTAATAGGAAAAATGTGAGTTGAGAGAAGATAATAAGATAAAATACATGGGTAAAGAGAGATTGGTAAGAGAAGGGCTACGTTATTGGAATAAGATTCTGTGTCCCTTAAAAAAAATCTAAGATATCAAAAACATTTTTGAGGAATGGAAAAGAATAGCTATCAAACGTATTTGATTTTAAGAAAAGTGAAAGTTAGAAATGGAACGGTCTTCTAATAAGCTTGGATACTTGCATCAATAATTTGCTCTTTGCCTTTGTCAGTACATGAAAATGGCAAACACAGTTTCTTTTAATGAAGTAAAAGTTGAGCTATTGAATTTACTTTCTTACTCTATTAATGGCTGATAAATTATATTTGATATCATGTACTTAGACTGCATCATAGACGTTCAAATTCAGAAAACATTTCCCCTTGTGTTAATATTTTCTGTATTTCAGGTTGGCAAGAGTGATCCTTCCTATCCCGTCCAAAAGAAAAGAGTTAGCAGAGAATTTTTGAGAACCAAAGCTCATCTTCGTCCAAGAACAAACACCTTTGGGGCGGTATTGTTCTGTTTTTTATTTTTATTTTTTTATTTAGTATAGATTCTAGAATACAAGGCTAGGGTGCTACTCCTGATATTCATGAAAAATAAAGGTTTCAATTGTCTAATTCACCAAAATGAACTATTTTGACATCATGGAAAATTTAGGAATGAATGGAAATCTTAGACTTTTGTGCTTTCTGATGTAGTGAATCAATGGATCAAATGTCTCAATCTTTGTTTTTTTTGGGGGGGTTAAAATGTTGGAAGTATCATTCCTCAAAGAACATCTTTTCCTGGTGAAGATATTGATGAAACCAAAGGAGACACAAGGACATCCTCTTTTCATACGTCCTAATGATTTGAATTGTTGGATATCATTTTTTCATGGCGCTTGTATTATTCTTGGATCTTTCATAGGTTGGGAAAAGAAAACACGATGTGTTCACTTTGTTGACATAGATTTAGAGGGAAAAGTAAAACGACAGATGAATTATGTGAAAGCATTTGTACGGAATTTGTGTTTGGAAATGAATTCTTGCCTCTTTAATAAAAGTAAGGAAAATGGATGAGGTCTTTGGCTTGGAAAAATTTCAATGCATTTTTTGTCTAATAAACTCAAATATAAGTGCCTTTATGTTAACTTTTAAAGGGAGGTTGCCTCGTCAATATATGTATGTATATGTGTGTATATATATATATATATATATAGATATGTATGTATGTATGTATATGTGTAGAAAAAGTTTGTTTCCCTCCTAAGTTTTCCGTTAGAAGATCTTTTAATTTTGCTTTGCCTCCTCCGGGTGGAGATTATTTATGGATTTCCTCTATGCTACTTAATTGTCACGTTCTTGTTTCCTGAAAATTGGTAACTGATCAAAACAATTAGTCAGACAAAATTTATGTACTGGCTTTTGTTTAACAATTTTTATGAACGGTTGTCTAATCAATCAGTTTGAATATTGAGGTGTGGTATAGGTTGCAAGGGTGAGGAATGTTTTGGCATACGCTACGCACAAGTTCTTCCAAGAAAATGGATTTGTTTGGGTTTCAAGTCCTATTATTACAGCATCAGATTGTGAAGGAGCTGGTGAACAGTTCTGCGTGACTACTTTGGTAGGGTCTAAACTTAGAAAAGCCTGGAATTTGTATGTTCTATTCAATATTCTTGTGGAACATTAGATTTTTTTTTTTTTAAAAAAAAACTTTTTCTGGTGGTGACAGATCCCAAGCTCTGGGGAAGCTGCTAATTCTTATGTGGGCTCCATTCCAAAGACAAAAGAGGGATTTATTGATTGGTCACAGGTGAGTTATTTTGCTAACTTAGGAAACAAGCCTTGAATCTAGTTATATTATTTGTCAACCATCTTTTTGATTCTTACTGATGAAATTTATGGAAGATGTTAATGAGTTATTTCCAGACACTCTCTTTGAAACTTCTCCGTATTATTTTCTTTGCAAGCATTTAATTTATTCCTTTTCCATTTTTGTTTAAGGATTTTTTCGGGAAACCAGCATTCTTGACTGTCTCAGGGCAACTCAACGCTGAAACTTATGCTACTGCTCTCTCTGATGTATAATTTTTCTCCATTACTGGTTCTTGTTTAGACATGATGGTGGAATTAATGCAAACTGCTAATACTTTGTTCTCAAATCTTTCACAGGTTTATACTTTTGGACCGACATTTAGAGCAGAAAATTCCAATACATCTAGACATTTAGCTGAATTTTGGGTAACTAGTTTCGCATTTGTTTAATTTCCTACCAAGGTCAGTTCTGCAAGTTTTCATATGTGATAAGAAGCATCTTAAAGCAACTCTTTTACTTTATTCTTTAGATGATTGAACCAGAACTTGCATTTTCTGATTTGGATGACGACATGGCTTGTGCAACTGCATATCTCCAGTATGTAGTACGTTACCTTTCATGACTATTGTATTGTCTTAGGTTGTACTTGATTGACAAATATTTGGAAAGCTTGGATTACTTAATTTCAGAGTGACGAAAGCTTTTATTTCTAGGTGAGACATATTCTTGAAAATTGCAAGGAAGACTTGGATTTCTTCAATACATGGATTGAGAAAGGAATTATTGATCGACTGACGGTAGGAACTCTTACCATTACTTCTAGACCGTTAACAGTTATTTTCTTTATATGTAGTGTCTGTTGAAACTTTGTTTACATCTATCATCTATGCCAATTTACCATTGCCATACATTTTTTGATTTTTGTGTGCTCTGCAGGACTTGGTTGAAAAAGATTTTGTGCAGTTGACGTATACAGATGCAGTTGAGCTTCTTCTTCGAGCAAATAAGAAGTTCGAATTTCCGGTAGTGCCCACTAGTTTTATTACACTGAGCTATAGAAGTTCTGGTTCCATCTTGCACTCATTTCTCTATGATTCTATATATTGCACATTGGTAAATATTGATAGAATTCGTTTATTTATGTAGAGATGAACATACTCTATGATTAGATAATTTGAGAGATATCTAGTTCTCTTGACTCGGTGCACTCTCTCAACCATGATTTCTTTCAAAACACTAACTGAGGTCACTCCTTTTTCAATCATGATTAGTCACAGTGGACCTGCAATCATTCTAACTTCGCAGCAGATATATCCCTATCCTTCTTATGACCATACACTTACATAACAAATGGCCTATTCCATCAAATTCCTTACTGGGAACAAACTGTTTTAAAGGATTCTTTTGTTGAATATTACTTAAATTTATTTGTTTATTTCTTACTAATCTAGTTTGGTTCATTTCTTCCCAATCTAGTTTAGTTTTGGTGAATTATAGCATTGATATGCGAGTCAAGTTGCTTTCGTGAGTGTTATCGCTTGTTCTTGCCTCTCAATTTTTTTTTTTTTTTTTTAATATTATCGGGCCAAGTTGATAAATGATATAAGATGTAACTGCCCTTGTTTTTTTACCATGTTACACACTTGGGAATCTCTGCCTTATCATTGGTGCTAATAAATCAAATGGCCAAGTATAGTAATTGCTGTGCATTGTAATGTGGTCATTGCTATGTTGATCTCAAATTTTCTAAAATTTTCTTAGGTCAAGTGGGGTAGTGATTTACAAAGCGAACATGAGCGTTATATAACTGAGGAGGCATTTGGTGGATGCCCTGTAATAATCAGAGACTATCCAAAGGTATGCTTTTCTTTGTGTTTTTAATCTTCCGAATATTGATCAAAGAAATTACACTGATTTTGCCAATTGATGTAAAATTATAGGAGATAAAAGCATTCTACATGCGGCAAAATGATGATGGAAAGACTGTTGCGGCCATGGATATGTTGGTTCCTCGGGTAATGTTAAAGTTATAATGCCAATATATCTCTTTACCTTCCAATGGGAATGTGTTGTCTTTTTATCGTGTAACTTTTTGAAGGAATTGACTTCCAGGCATCAGCTTAGAAACAGTATGAATAGTTGGGAGAAAAGTCTAGTGGGTTATGTGGTTTCCAATTTTTGACTCTTATGCAGTCATCTTCCCCGTTTTCACTTCGTTCTTTAACTCTAGCGTTTGAGATAGAGATCCCTTTTTCATACCATTGATTGTTTCTACGCTAAAATACTATCCTTGTATTGTAAAAGACCAGGAATGCGAGGATAGTGTAAAAGGCCGTGAATGCAAGGAAAGATTTTTTTTTTTTTTTTTTTTTTGATATACATATAAGAATACGCATAAGTAATTGTTGCAATTTGAGTCAATAATTGATGCCATATGCAAGCCATTCTACAACCGATCATCATCTTCATTGTCATGTGGGGCTGCCTTCTCTCGATTCAACATACCTTAATTTTTGTTATTGTGTCGAGCAAACTTATTTGTTATTGGTTCTACATTACAGTTGGTTTGTTTGATTAATTGACGTTCAGGTACTTATTGTATTTGAGAAAGAATACTTGATTGTATTCAAAATTTGGCAGCATGTTATTATCCACTGACCATTAATAATGTCCAAAAGAAGTTAGTACTTTTCTCGGATTTTTTCTCCAATTTATTATGTGACAATGGTGTGGGTATAGCTATAACTAATCTAGTAGCTTTCCGAGAGCATTTCTATGGACATGCAATTAAATGTTAATAATTTATTTTTCTTGTGATTACTTCTAAATATGAGAGAGACATCTTTTATTCTACAAATCCTTATTGTTAAAGTGAAGGTACCATATGAAGTTCTAATGCTCTTTTCTTTTTCCCCAACTCTCTCGCTTCAGATAGGGGAGCTTATAGGTGGAAGTCAAAGAGAAGAACGGCTTGATTATCTGGAAGCTCGTCTGGATGAGTTGAAACTCAATAAAGACAGCTACTGGTGGTACCTTGACTTGCGTCGTTATGGTTCAGGTTAGAGCTGAAGCCCTCATGGTTGTGATATTAAGTTTGTTTTGTGATTAAAGGAAAAAAGGGCAAAAATGAAACAAGGAAAAACGTTTTACTTTATAGAATAATGATGTGTGTACGTGTGTGTGTTTGTGTGTGGATGTGTGTATTTTCCATTTTTCAATAAGGATAAAAGATAGGGGCATTAGAAAAAAGAACCGCCCTAACAAAGGGTCCAAAGAAACAAAACAAAAGCAAATTACAAAAAGTTGCTTCAATTGTTATGAGTTAAAAATAAAAGATGGTTGCAAAACCTTCTGGACAAATGCCAAGAGAGGCATTGAATGTATCACATTTGAAACCTCCTCTTAAGAACGCTCTAATTTAATCTCTCAAGCTAAGTATTCTTTAAGATAGCCAAAAAAAAAAAAAAAAAAAAAAAAAAACATTTGAAGAACCTGACCCCTTTCCTAACAAATTCCCTCCACCAAAAGATCCTTGCATTCTCTGATAGATAGGGCTGAAAGAATGGTGGGGACAAAAAGGATAGGACGTGATTGTCATTAGTAGGAGCCCGAGAGTTTGCCTACACGAGTCATTAATATTTGGAATGAGACAAATAATCAGTAATTCAATATCGAAAGAAAATTAGGTAAAATGCGGAATCTGTTTCTTAATTCAATTGAATCTTATATTAGCTATCACAGAAATTTCAAAACTCATCACTTTCGTTAAAGCTAACTATTTGAGGATGAGATAGCAAGGTGGTCTTTTGATTTCTTCACCGTATACAAGCCAAGACTGCCTATTTTGTGGTGGTGGTGAGGGGAGTAAAAAAAGACGAGATCATCTAAAGCCTGAAAATTTTTCACCACCGGTGATGAATCTATGTCGATTTCTTAGCTAGGAAATGAAACAAACATGCAGAATTATATAGTTTTTGTAGGAAGGTGAAATAATTTGCACAAACTACTTTTTTTGGCATCAAATTTACAGCTGGGTTAGTAAGAGGATGGTGTAGGCAATAATCATTCTTGAGAGCATATGGCATATGTGATATTCCTGTGATAATTTTGGTACTAATTTCAAGTATGAACTCCAGTGCCTTGAAAAGAAAGAAAAGAAGAGAAATGATTACATTGTAACCAAACCTCTTTGTGTTTCAGTTCCCCATGCAGGGTTTGGTTTGGGCTTTGAAAGGCTTGTGCAGTTTGTTACTGGAATTGATAACATAAGAGATGCCATCCCATTTCCTCGTTCGCCTGGTTCTGCAGAATTTTAATGGAAAAATTGTTCAGTAACATTATCTTGCTTTTACTCGATTCTTTTATTTAACACCCTTCCCCCCTTTTTATGGAACATGTTCTTCCTGCTCTTCATCTTTGTATTTCCATTACGTTGACACTTGACATTGAGAAAACACTGCTCTATAAGTCTGAAGGTTACAAAACTTGTGTTGCATTTATTCTATACATTGTAATAAATCATTTTTCATGTAAAACTAATGGATATGTAAAACTAATGGGTTGAATCAAATGCTTTTTCAAGCTCAATATCATTCTTAAAACTTTTACGAACTTTTACGAAGTTGGTATTTATGGATATGTAAGAACAACAAAAGTTTTTTTTTTCTTTGGAGTTTGACTATATTTAGTAGTGGGATGTTAACAGATGTACTCAAGTAAAAAAAAAAAAAAAATGTTAAAAAGTATAATATTTACCGCCTAGACCTTTTTGTCCAAGGTTTGAAACTTAGTTTTTATTTGCCTATATTGTTCTTCTAATTGGTATTTGAATATAAAAAATAAAATTAAAATTTCAACCCATTTTAAAAATACATGTTATCAAAGTTTAGAAATTCACATTCCATTCAATCAATTAATTTCAACTCTAATAAGGACTATCTAGAAACCAATTTAAAAACTAATTAATGATCAAATTCAAACTATGAAGAACTAACATTGTCACTTCTGAAATAGAATTTTGAATCTTAAAAACCGTAAGTAGCATTGGTCTTAAGAACCAGCTAAATTGACTAAAATGTATTTCCCACTTAGAAAAATGTTTTAAGAACACTCAAAGATTCTCATCCATTTTGCTTGTAAGACGATGAGACTTGATAGTCCATGCATGTAATAGATGACAATGTCTTCAACTATGAACCAAGTTGAAAGCAAATTGCAATTTTAAGGAACTCATGGTGCCAACCACTAATTTACTATAATTACCGGACTAAAAATTATAAAAAAGGAGAGAAGCAAATCATCTTATTCTTCACAATTCAGTACATTTTTCCATCTTGATGATGTTCAATTTGAAGCACCTTAAGGGCCATTTTCTAGTTTCAGAAAAAACAGGGGGAGGGGGAAAAAAAAATAAACAAATGAACTGTACAGTGGTGCCAAGCAAGGCCTTCTTCTGTCTTTGCTTTAATGTAAAATACTAGCTGCTCCAGAAGTATCGTACGTTGGAACTCCTAGGAGAATAAAATGAACCGACTGACATCTGAGCATAAACATACAGAGATTGTCGACTATATTTGTGTTCACAAATTTCAGGGTTGGGAACAAAGAAATTTCAGAGAAAACAAAAAGGGCACATCCTTTCTGAGGACTGCTTTTAATGAACTCTATATATTCTGGTGCACGACTGACCTTTTTATGTGGGAGAGATGCAGGCACGGCGTTTGTTGCATATGATGAGTATCTGTGTGGATCAACTAAGGAACAAAACTTGGTATTTACATGTTAACTACTTAAAGTTCCACCTCATGGAGGTCATCTCCCATGCCACCACCACCACCATTCATCAGCGTGTGCACCGAGGGTGGTGGTTCACTCGGCATAAAAGATGATGGGGGTATGCCCAATGCTTCACCTAAAGGTTTAAGTCCCGTTGGTTTACGAGGGGGGCTAAGGGCATCACTGAAGTTTGCACCACTCCATGATGCGGTTCGTCGGGAGTTGGCTACTAATGGACCGTTGCCACTTCTATTTGCACCATTGTTTGACATGTTTCCCATGCTAGGAAACCTTTGCATAGGCATAGTAGTTGATGAGGGAGTAGAAAATGAATCGTTTGTGGTGGATGTTGAAGGATGTTCACTGGTCGTGGTGTCCTCCTGAGAGGGTTCTTGTATCGTATCCTCTGTAGGTTCAGTTGACATTGCGGGACTTGGAACAAAGAACTTCGCATTGGCAGCAACCTTTGGCTTAATTGATGGGACGGGAGGCGACTGAAACAAGTTAGCTGAGCTCCCATTGCCTTGGTTGAAGGTGTCAACGTACCTAACAAAACCACACAAGTGCTGAGTTTGGATCATGTTCTTCATTCAATAACTAAAAAAAACGGGACAAATGTCGACTTTTAACATAATATTTCATTTATGAACTAAGAAGGGAAAACAAGCCAAGAGAGAAATTAAATCACTTTCCTACATTAGTACATTTTTCCTTTGTTTTCATTCTTTTGATGGAGATCAGTATGTCCACAAATAAATGATCTTGAAAATTCACCAAATAGCAAGTAAATCCTAGATACAACCACACCATTTCAAAGCCTCACTATGTTTATGGTACTCCATTAGCAAAAATAAATAAACAATCTATACCACTGACTTGATGTTCACTGTTCATAAAGGAGAGCCATTACCGGGAAATCAGAGACCCCTAAAAACAAACCGCAGGACAAAATTTACTAATCCTGTTCCCATAAAACATATGCTACTTGACCTTATTAGACCTCTAGAATTCATTCCTACAACATTCCAAACATAGGCATTAGATTCCCAATAACCCCATTCCCATTCCTAACCGCCAAATGTTTAACTGGTTTGTCTCTAAACAACTTGCATTTCTAGTGCCCAAACTATGCACCCTAGGTGAATACAATGCCTGACAGTTCTCCCAAAGTATTCATTTAACTATACATTCACTGGTTAGTTTCATGAACCTAAGACTCAATATCCAACTATTTCGTTATTTCCCCACTCCTCTCCTTTCTATTAATTTGAATAATAACCGAACGTTCCATTCTATAATAATCCCCTTGGCCATTACAAGGTTACACTGTTGACAGAAATTATAAACCAACCCACAATATCACTAACTGTAACCATTTTAATAAGTTTCAAGGAGTCTCCCTAATGTTGAGTTTCAAGAAGCCCACTAAATGTGAAACGAGAAAAAATATTTTACACTAAATGAAATCACGAATTAATTAAACATTGAAGTAGTACCTTGAACGAACACCCATCCGTCCACGAGCTGAGAATTGGTTTGAACTTGGTGGGATCGGGGGGATTCCGGAACTATTTTCTACAGGAGTCGGATTGGGGGTTGGAAACTCCACATTTCCATCACTGGATGGTGCTTCTTTCTTTAGTACAGATCTCAAGTTGTAATCAGTTCCACCGTTCTGGAATGTCGTAGTTGTAGGAGGTGGTGGTAGGGCTGCCTCTTCTGCAGGAGATTCAACGCCTTCCTCAACCCATCTCTTCAGCTTTTCATCATAATAAAATTTATTCTTCTCACCCAATTTGGCCTTCAGTAATACAACCCAAAAAAAGAAAAAAAACAAAGTTATTTGACGGATAGAAAGATACTCGCAACCAGATTGGGGAAAAAAAAACAAAGATCTAATGAGGAAAACCTAAAGAATCTGATATGTAACAACCTGCCGATCCGCACGAGGCCCCAAGACTAATCCAACAGTCTTTTGCAATAATTGTGAACCAAAACCAAAACGAGCAAAACGAGATGCTCTTGAATCTGATGTTTTTCCTTGACCATCAGCTGAAATTGATTCCTTTGAAGAACTGCTATGATTCTGCTGCAAATAATAGAATTGATCAACTGATCCAGTCGATAATTATTAATTTTTTCAGCAGTGACAGGCAGAAAATGAAAATTACAAACACCACACCTGTCTTGGAGTTCTGCCAAAATCTGGCTCTGAAACACTCCTGTTCGAAACTGTCATTTTACTGCTATCGGTAGTCCACTCACTTATGGGTTCCATAGAAGCAGATGGAATTAAGGATGACATTGCCATTGTTGACTGACTAGTTGATACTCTGGGGACTACTGGTTCGTGATAATGTTCATTACCATGAACATTACCATGTGAGTTTGATGGTGCAGGAGGTGGTAACCCCCCAACAACACGATGTGCAGTACTGTCAAAAAAGTTGAGCAATTTTCCTACTAATTTTCCAGGGGCTAAATTAGCTGTATATCCACCCTGAGAGTTGTGTGCAAATCGTATGAACATTTGTTAAAACTGCCTTCAACAGTTTATGTCTGAATCAATGAAACAAAAAGTGGGATAAATACCTGTTGATGTGCTCTAATCCTCTCATCAAGAGAAAACAGCAGCTGCTTCCACGTTTCAACTTCAGGTGCACGGCCAGTTTTAAGTGACTTCAAAACTGCTTGGCAGTACCTGATTCAAATTCCACAGTGCGTGATATTTTTGCTGAATTCGAAAAATCATAAAATTCAAACAAATCCTAAAATCATCGGTCATGGTGATAAGGAACCTTGATAGTCTATTTGGCCACTGTCAAAGGACTAGATGACACTGGAACAGAATTTTTTTATTGATTGTATATTTAATTGTGTCCAATTCATCACAATAGATGTTTTTTTCTTTTTATTTATTTATTTATTTATTTTTTTACAAGAAATGTAGCATGATGGATAGTATTCTTCAGCAAAATTCTTTAGATAAACAATATGTCTTATAATCCGGAATAAATAGGCTTACTCTTCAATTGAATTAAAATTATAATCCAAAGTCAACTACAGATTAGCTTTGTTTGGAAAATCTGAAAATCTAGACATGATTGCCATATCATAAGAAAAAAAGAAGATTAGGGGAAGAAGAACCAAGTCTTTTGTAGTGAACATATTTGCTCATTTTCACCACTTAATCATATTATCATGTTTTATCATACTAACTACTCTACCTCGGAGTTCATTCTCCAGAGCTCCATTTTAATCATTAGCTGGATTCTTTCCAATCTTCTTATTTTATGCTTTTCTCTGGGGTACTAATGTTAGAGCTTTTCAGGGGTCCTCAAGGCATTTTTAAGTGAAATTGAATAAGTTACTTCCTATTTCAAATTTTTAACTTCAAGATGGTTCTTCCTCTCTCTCTCTCTCTCTCTCTCTCTCTTTTTTTTTTTTTTTTTCTTTTGGTTTGGAGAGACATTTCGAGAGCTCTTTCAAATGATCTCGGTTAGTCGTAGAGACTAAGAGGATCTTCATCTTCTCCTTTTAAATTTTTGTTTTCTTATTTGATATATAATCCTCATCCAAAGGGGAAAAAAAATGTAAAACCAGTTAAGGCACTTACTTCAATGAGTCTGAAACTTTCCCCACTTCCGCTAACATGTAAGCATATATGAGCTTATATGGCTGAAATGGTAGAAGGATAAACTGGGAATTTCCAAGAACTTTGGAGTACTCGTATAATTCAGTTCTCTGTTCAGATATAGAAAAGTTTGTAAGCATATATGAACTTATATGGCTGAAATGGTAGAAGAATAAACTGAGAGTTTTCAAGAACTTTGGAGTACTCGTATAATTCGGTTCTCTGTCTAGATATAGAAAAGTAAATTCTGTAGAAACTTCTAAAGTGATACCAAGAGAATAAAAGGAAATAAGTGTGTACAAGTACAGAGCGTTTGGGAATAATAGTGAAACAGCATTGGTAAGATACGCAAGAAAGGAAAATTTCAATACAGCAAATGCTAGAGAGGAGGGAATCCCGACATTGTATAAATAAGAAACTTGGACACATATGAATATGACAAGAACGAAGAGACCTGTTATTTTCTAAAAATCTAGGATACATGCATGACAAAGAAAAGGACATTAGAGTACATGTTATTAACTAAATATTTTCTTTATACAAGAATGAAGTCTGAAGTCAATCATTTATGTGTCTTATATTTCTATTCTATGTCAAATTCTAAAAATAAATAAACAAAAATTTGAACACTCTTTGCTCATGCGTCTGATAATTGTTTGTCGTATGGCTACAGAGTATCCTGTTATTGTGATAATAAGTGTTCAAGACATGCCCAACAAGTGTCATACTAGGAACTTAAGTGTTTGACTGATTGCACTTCATGGAATATATCTAATGAATACCTGAATAGCCTCTGGGCTAGCATAGGTTCGAGGAAATTTCCAGTGATCAGCTCCAATAAGACAGAGTCTAGCACTGTCCGAATATGACTCAAAGTTTGCCTCCGCAACTAAATAGCAAATGTGAGCAGCAGTTATCTGAAAATGTTCCCCAGCCACAATTAAGGTTACAAGACATTCAATAACAACATCAATCACAAACATTTTTCAGAAAGAATCTGACCTCACTCCTTTCCTTCCATAAGGAGTCTCCAAGATGAATAATTACAAGTTCATCATCTTTTGTCCTGTTGGCAGTTATCACTGCTAAATTTTCTTCCCAATCATCCAGCATACTATTTGCAGAAAACTGTGAATACGACCCAGAGAACAACACATGAGCTTGTAAGGCAAATACCCAAAAGATTACGTCATATATCCTGAAAAACTAAGAAAAGTTGATCTTCTCCACACATCTAGCTTAACAGTCACTGAGACTGCTCTCCGATTATTGAGTTGGTTTCCATTTCATGAAGAGGGGAAAAAAATACTATCCATTATAGCACCATAATTGAATTAAGGGATAAGACATGACAGCAACAATGCTGAATATATTTTACTACGCAAATCATCTTGACCCTACATCACCTGTGAAGAATTTTGAGCCATGCTACCACCCAGAGGATTGATGCTAGACGTTGTATCTGTAGAAAAAACTTCAGCAGGTTGTCCAGCAATAAGCAGGCATAGAGTCCGCAAAGGTGATCCAGCTACCAACTGCTTAAGAGCCATTTGCTTCACAGTATCAATGTAAAACTGCAAAATTCAATAAGCCAGCTTACATATAAGAATTAAAAAAAGGAGGAGTTTTCACCAAAGTAGATAAATTTGAGAATCCAAGATATACTCTAAAAAGGATAAGTCGCAAAGACAATCCACAAGGAAAAAAAGAAAAAAAAGAAAAACAAACCTGGTCACCAAGTTGTGAAGCAAGAACAAGGGCAGGTCCCCATAACTGACCTTCTTGTGCACATTGTAAAGCCTCTTTCTTTCTACCGGATACAAGATAACTCTGAACCTCAGAAGCAGTTGCCTAGATCATGCACCAAAAAAATGTTACATCACCCAGAAGATAACCTTGTTATCATGTATTTGTTTGAGAAAGCATTATGAATTGATACCCGCATTTGTCCTTCAGAAGGCAATGTCTGCAAGCAGTGGCGGCTAAGAGAATGATAGTTATTGAATTGTACGTTATTCATCTTAGCAGAAGCAAAAAGAGTGGCAACTGCTGATTCTGGATTATCACTTTCCTGATAAAAGTACAAATACAAATTAGGATGAAATGCCGTTGACCTCAAGTGTTCATTGAAGAACAGAAACTAGAACATTTCCCGTAGGCATAATGTAAGGATAACTCAGACAGATGCAACAATAAGTTGAAATCAACCAAAGGGAATTCTAGAACAAAACTATGAGAAAGAGATCTGCACAAGAAACTAGACCTTTAATTCAAGGAATAATTAAATATATACACATCCACACATTACTCTTTTAAATTAATACTTTGTACGCACATATATTGGTACGAGAGAAAGCTATTTGGAAGAAAAAGCAATAGATGAGAAGTCTGCAAATAAAAAGTAGATTTTTTTAAAAAAAAATATTAAAGACTCGCAGTACACATTCATAAACGATTGTTTAATAATAGATTGGTGTGTGTGTGTGTGTGTGTGTGTGTGTGTGTGTGTGTGTGGTGGGTGGGGGGCAGTTTACCCGTAACACAGTGTCTGTGCCAAATGGCGATCGAAGTTTCCCATAATGCTGATATCCTATCTTAAGCAAATTAAGGAGGAGCCTCAATGCTTCGCCTTTTCTGTAATCCATTCCTGATGTTTCACAATTTGCAATCCTTTCATCAATCCATTTCTGTAACTCTTTACTCCCCACACTTCCACCAACCAATGGACCAGGAAAGGACTGTTGGCAAAGAGCACTAAAGTAATTATTTGCACCAACATCATTGCCAAAAGCATTGGCATTAGCGTTACCCATGACAACTTCCATCAAGTTCAAGACAGAAATTGTCCCTCCAACAGGATCCTTCACAAGTAACAAAGACAACTGATCAGAGTAGAGTTGATGCATCCAAATGAATAAATCATAAAAGTTCTTTAATCTAAATATGCAGGTAGTGGGACATGATTAATTTGCTTGTGATGGTGTGGTACATATATATTTATATATATCATCGTGAAATATTCAAAACCAGCTTTTGCAACAGAGGATTTTCAAAAAGGAAATGGACAGAGAAAAAAATGAGTCCTAACCTGACTTCCATAAGTTGAGTTTCCAAATGAGCTGCTGTCTTTCACCACTACAAGTTTACCTCCAAATCCGAATGTTACCAATGCATGTGGTGGACGTCCAGCAGAAGATCTTCCAATATTTGAAGCAAAAGAAGACTGATGACCTCCGTGAAAAGATTGTTTAAGATTAGTCAGATGTGTCTGATTGCTATAGTAGTCACTCGATAGAGGCATATGTTCATGCTCCTTTGAATTCTCCTGATGAAACTGATGGCCATAATCCATAGTTGAGGGAAAGCTATTTAAGCTGGTAGGTCCATTGACCTCATTACGACCTTGACTTGGTTGGAAGTATGATGGAACTGTTCCAAAAGAACTAATAGACTTCTGCTGCTCTTTTTTTACAGAAAAATCAGGACTTGTAGACCTATCCAGTACCTGATTTCCACCAAAATTTGGGCCAGCCTGAGATGAAACACTTTCAGCTTGCCAAGTAGTCGAACTCTGTTGATTTTCCTTATGATAAGAGCCTGTCAATTTATCATCGTGGCCTTGATTATCAACACCACTAGATCCATATGTGTTAGGTTGCCCATGAACGCCATAAATACTACTGTTGCTATAATTATAGCTGTTCGGTGATACATACCCGTTGTCATTATCCTGAACATGAGCTTCATTAGTTGATTTAATTGATGAATTGTAGGATTCCAAGGAGCACCATGCTTGAGCAATTGTGTCATAATACCAACCAGGGTATTGAGGATCAAAATACATATGTTCAGGGTACCCAGTAGTCCCTTGTGATACCTGATTAAAGTTAGAAACATCATCTGTCGTGCTAGTCTCAGTTACAGTCCCTGCAACAGACTGAGCAGTTTGTAAATAAGCAGCCTCAGTTTTCGTGCCGGAAACGTCAGCCCATTCCCCGTTCAAATTGGCATCAAAGGTACCTTGGACATTTGCGGCTGCAGCAGAGTCCTCAACCTGATACCATTGCCCAGAAACTGAATCAAACTTCCACCCTGGATAGAGATTTTCCCACTGCTGACTGCTACTTAAATCCTGCCCAGCCGAAACTTGATCTGTGGATCCTTCATAAACTTGCTGATCGGTTTGATACTGCACATAATTAACAGAGTTATTTGCATAGTTCTCGTCTGCACTAGATTTAATTGTTGCTGCACCAGAAACTTGATCTGTGGATCCTTCATAAACTTGCTGATCGGTTTGATACTGCACATAATTAACAGAGTTATTTGCATAGTTCTCGTCTGCACTAGATTTAATTGTTGCTGCACCATTCAAATTATTCTCCAAGGACCCACCGGGATTCCCTGCTTCATTAATACCCAAATCATTGAAAAAATCCGAATACGATCCAAACCCATGCCCCCAATTCTGCGATGAATCAGCGTAAAACGAACTCCATCCAACCTCCTTTATTGCCGGACCAGCAGATTCATCGCTCTTGCTCACCAACGAATCTGACGTCGATTCCGATGCAATACCATCATTTCCCGATTCCATCACACTAACGCACCCGACAGAATTAGAAGAAACCAATGAAGCCTTCTCCTCTGCATGTGCTCCCACCGCTCCTGGATCAGCCTCCACGGAACCCTTCTCCAGCACAGCTTCATGCTCACGGTCACCAACACCACCAGAATCCTTGAATGTATTGTCCGCATCATTCATACTCAGGTTGGCAAACGCCTTGGCATCATCAGAATCACTTCCATCGAGGAACTTGGATCCTGAATCATCGGGCGCCACAAAATCATCTTCCACCAATTTATCAAAGAAATCTTCATCCGTCTGATCCTCCACCTGAAATGGAGGAGGATTGGAAGCCATCTTTTAAACCCTAAATCCAACGCAACGCGTAATAACCCCGTCCAAATTCACACCGCTGCCCACTAAAGAACCCAAAAAACACTTGCGAATTCACACCTTTACCAATTCGATTAGAGCTACAACCGCAACATATACCAAGAGATCCAGCCCCTAATGGCTCAAATACACCTCAAAACCACTTCCCCCAACTACGCAAGCTCCAATCCAACACATCCAACCCTAAAACGAGCAAGATCTGGCCCTCTGAAACCTCCCCAACGAAGCAACGTCAAATCAAATTACAAGGATTACCAGAAACGAAAAAAATAGAACACAAACCTAAATATCTACTAGAATTCAACGCATTATTCGAAACGAAAAACTGCGAATTCTAACAAAAAAAACATAATAACTTACAGATCTACAGATGGATACGCAAGGAAATGGCAGGGACAGAGAGAGAGAGACAGAGAGAGAGAGAGAGAGAGAAAAGAAGAACCCTGAAATTCGCACCACCCACCCACCTTGAGCTTCGGTGTTTTTTTTTTTTTTTTTTTTTTGGATCAATCTCAATAATTTTTTTTTTTTTACATATTATTTTCGTCTTTTGTAATTTCATTTTCTTTAATAATTAATTACGTGTTATGTACACGTGGAGGTCCATGGTTTTTCCACGTGGATATTTTTTCGCATTTCCTTATTTTCCTATTGGCCTCCTCACGTGGGATTCTTTTGCGTTCTTTTTTTTTTTTTTTTTTTTTGTTGATTAATTATTTAATTATTAATTAGTGGAGTTTTTTTAAAAGTGGTTTTATTACCAAACTAAGTGGCTATTAGATAATGATCAATAACGTTTGTTATTATGGTTTAGCTTTAAATTACTTATTCGGTCGCCTATTTTATTTTTAGTTTTTTAAATTTAATTATATTCCAACCTATTTTACAAAACTTTTTAAAAAATATTGTAATAAATTTTAATTATGTCTCCAATAATTTTTTTAATTTTTAAAAATTACAAAAATTAGAATCTTAACACACATTAAATATGTGTATTGCTCAAATCCTCACTTAATATATTTTAAAAATTCTTATACCAAATAAATAAATAAATAAAAGATTCATCTACACTAAAAAGTCAATTTCAAATCTTCGTTAGGAGATAGAGACTTCATCACTCATCACCCAATGAACTAACTATCTGCATGCCACGACAAGTAGAGCTATTGTGGCAAGCCCTGTAATTTTATGGGTCTCGAAAAGAGTCGTTGAAGTACATTTTTCCATATTTACAATTGACATAAACGAAAGTCATGTATTATAAAATAAGGACTTTATCTCAACGTGGGATATCACAATAAAAGTTGGATTAGGCCTTAGCACCATCAATTGATTCTACCGACAACCTTAATCCCTTAAAAGAGGTTACTTTAACACGACCGCGAAAGTAATAATAATTGCAACATAAAAATAAGAATCAAACCATAAATGTACTAGTTTAGTAGATTGTTTTTTTTTTATTTTTTTAATTTCATGCAATAAAAAAAATGTTGCCTTCCAGGCTATATCACGTGAAAAACACGTGCTTTCTCTCTCCAATTCAATTTTAAAATTAATTAACCACTCGAATCCCATATGTTTATATAAGAACATGCATGTGAGAATATAAAATATTTAGATAATTTTTCTATGCCCATCAATTTTAAATTTCATAAAATAATACTAATATCCTGAAAATGTCACAATTAACACTTAAATAATCCATATATAATATAGTATATGCTATTGTGTGGTCAAAATGTAGTATTTTAAATGCAACCAATAAATGATAATTATGAGGGTACACCATTTCTTTACGCTTTCAAGTACTCCTTAAATATATATATTTTTAAAATAATATAATTTTGAACAATATATATCCAAAATATCAACAAATTTAGAGTCATTTATTAGGTTTTCTTTGAGAAATGATTGATCATAATGACCTATCTCATAGAGTGATGATTTAACTATAGTCATCTCTACAAACGCCCACAAAAATGGATCAACAAAGTTACTTGACACTGTACAATTCTTTACACACTTCAGTTCATATTTGACAGCAAATTGGCCATGGCAATGAGGCAAAGATGAACCGAGCTACCCTTATCAACTCCAATCTTCTGTCCTGTTCTTATTTACTTAAGAGATTGACCAAAGGCAATAAGAAGGTCGAGTTTTTACGATGGGGTACTCTAAGGTCATACACGATCGAGACTGAGATTTGAATGCATGGAACGATATGGTGAATTCGAATTTAATGTAACCATGAACTGATACCTGCAATATTCTTGAATTGCCAGACAGCTTCAAGAAGGAATCCCAGTTGATTTAGATAAGCAATGTTGCGCTTAAGCGTGGCTATAAGTCAGCTGTGATATCTGTTTCATCTTCTTCCATTAGCAAGTTTTCTGTCCTACAGATGATAGTGGAAGTTAGAGACCAAAGGAAGCAGTCACTTTAATAATCAAAACCTTCCGATTTTAGTTTTGAAAAAAGAAAAATTGTCAAAGAAGCATATTACGATAAAAGATGCGATAACTTAGGGGGAAAAAAAATCAAAATGCTACGGCAGATGCATCAAGAAATCTTAAATCTTTTCAGAGAATTGTAACAAGCTTTCCATGTTAGTAAAAGAAAGGACATGAAACGAAAAGGACATGAAACGTTTTTCGTTTAATAAGAAGGATATAAAAACATACTTCCCATGTTTTTTTTATAGCTGTATAACAATGCAATATAAAAAAAAGTTCTCCACAAAGCTTATAGAGATGCTACAAAAAACTTGCATAGCTATGTTAAAATGCAATCAAACAATTTCATAGTTGTTTGGAAACTTAATGAAATACTTTTCATAGCCTAGTGAATCGCTATCAAGTTCAAACCATCTGGACTAAATTAGAGGGAAGTGTAGATCGTACCAGCATCACGCTTAATCAACAGCTAAGATTTTGGGAAGTACTCAATCAAAAGGCCATACACAAAAATGGGAGATGAGAGGTCCCCTAAGACCCCAGAGAGCCAAGGGATCATAATTTAACTTTTTTTTTTTTTTTTTTTTTTTTGAAAAGACACCATAAAGCCAAAGGGTAGCAGAAACAGCATTGATCCACAAACCTCCGGCATGGTTTCTGAAGTTAAGGCAAAAAAGGAGCTGGAGAAGGGAGTCCTCATATGATCGGGGAAACACCAACTTAACCCAAAAGTACTGAAAAAGCTTTGCCCAACAAGCTTTAGCGACTGGACATTGGAAAATAAATGTGGCCGTGACTCTTGGAGCTCTCTTTACACAATAAACACATATTTGGAGAGTGGATATAGTCAGGCATTCTTCTTTGGATATTATCACAAGCGTTAAGTTTACCTTAAAGAAAGATCCAAAGAAATACCTTCAACTTTCTTAGGAATTTTGGACTTCCAAATGCAGTTGATAAACGCTGGGCTAGTCTTACCATGCTTGGCTGATAAATTGATGGATTTTACAGAAAAGTGGCCACCATTTCTAGGAGGTGTTTGGATCATTTCTAGCTAATTATAGAAAATCAAACAAGTAATATGCTACCAACCTTTTCACTGTGTACTTCCCATGCATAAAAGGGTCAAAAGACCGACATATTAAGACTGGTGGTTGTGGAAATGTGCCAAGGACTGCAATAGAAGGAAAAAGCCACACAATATTATGACGGAATCACATCCATCAGAATAAATTGAACAAAACAAAAGAAAGAATAATACCCTCTTACTTAATTAGCTACTCTGTAGCATAATTTTGTTTCTTCATATCTTCAAAGCTGTAAGATGATCTCCAAGGTTGATTCAACATGTCAAAATTATAATACTACGCAAGAAAATATTTTTCTCTCTACTGTGAACAACAATAGGACAATACCTAATTGCCTCCTCTTGGAATTTGGACATGAACCCAGGATTCTACAGCCAAAAAGCATGCCAAAACCAAAAAAACATGTTAACAAGTTATGAAGTGAAGTATCTCGATGTATTTTTGGTATTATGTGCAAGTACATATAGAAGATACCATTAGTTAAAAAGTTGCGATTATCTAAGTCAATGGTGATTTTGAGTTGTGCAAGCTCAAGTTTAACAAAGCAATACTGAACTTGATTCGATTAAATTCAATTTGAAGTTAGTTCTCAAAAGTTTTAGAGCGAGTGCTGGCTAAGAATATTAACACTAAGGAACCAAAATAAGTAATCATATTGGATAATCAGATTAATTTAGAAGCTCGGGATTGTATTCTAGAGATTCCTTCCTTTTAGAAGCTCTGGTCTTTGGATCTTGAAATCGTTTATCACTTCTAAATTTTCACCTCTTATTTTTACAAAATATAATCAAACACCAAACAGATTTATTATTTTTTTTAAAAAAAATCTAAAGAATTGAACATAAAGCATATTCTAAAAAGTAACGTACATCCATTTAGTTCCCATTTGCCAAAGATGAAAATGAAATGTAGGAAAAATTTAAGGAGAAAAAAGAAATCCAAAAACAATTTATTATTGTCATTCTTGAAAATTTAAAACGAAACCACGCAGTAAATTTTAGAAGCTTGTAAAATTAATAAACTTTATACACAAGATAAAAAGCAATAATGTACTTTAACATAAAAATGTGATTGGAACTTTTGCAAAAGTAAAGGTCACTGTAGAGCACATTTTCCAGGAAAATGTTTCAAATCAGAAATCCAAGTGTGAGGAGAAGATGGAAGCAGAGAAAAATCTGATTACAATCTAGAAGTATAGAAATACTCACATTGTAAATGACTTTCTGGTCTCCAAAATTGTATAGCAGATCTCAAACAAATGCTCAGCAGTAATATATAAAGCAACTCTGAGAGAAATGGAAAACCAACTGGCACTGATTCTGTTATCGAGTTCTCCTCTACGATGGAAATGAAAGTTTTCTCCGCTACTCACTTAGCCTGGACTTCGAATAATCGTCTACAAAGGATTGACCAGAAATGATATATTTCAGCTCATAGACACCACTAACCATAAAATATTACAGAATGATGTGCAAGTCATTGGAATTGAATGAGAGTTGGCTGATACGAACAGAAACAACACATACACACAAAAATAGACACGCATTTTTTCTCTTAGTTTGTTTGTCAAGATCCACTAGAAGCAGGAGGGCAGTGAATGAGGAGCCTCAATTTCCTGAGTTTGATAAAATTATGGTTGGTAGGTTTATTTATCAAGCCAGCTAGGCCTCAGAAGTTTTTTTTTCCCTTTTTGGTGACTTGAACTGTCAGTTTTAGGATTATTCAATTCAACTCTTTTTTAACTGTCAGTTTTTTTCAACTCTTTCTTAACCATAACCCAACTCCAGAGGATATGATAAAGGTCCTCAACAACCATTTTGCAAATAATGCAACAAAGCGGATCAATCAACATGGGCCTCTACCTCCAAACTCAATCTAAGGTGTTAAACCTTCAATAGAGAACCCGTCACACAAAAAAAAAAACTTAACCTTCTTTGAACAAGTCAAAGACACCACTCGAAAGAGAGAGATTGACCAAATAAAGAAAGAGGGATTTATGAGAAAAGCCTTCAAAGGGTGAAGGGCTTCAAGGACAAACATTCCTTCTTCCAGGAATACTACAAAACACCTCAATCAACTAGAGGAGGTCAATAACATCAATGTTTCTCACTTGGACAAGGCATGATGAACCCCAAAACGGGTAAAGGAGAGGTCTGAGAGTTAGAGAAGACATCTACCACATAAATAATTTTTTTATCAAAGATAAAATATATTACAAAAACGAGAGTAGATGGAACTATCCCTTAATCACTTATCCTCCCAAAAAAAAGCACTCTCCAATTTCCCACCAAACAATGGACAATCTGAGAAAACAAAAGCCCCCTCAGTTATATAACTTTCCAAGGGGCTTTGGAAGTGTCCTTGCCCTCCAATCCACCCCAAGGGGAAAAGCCCCTATCTACTCAACAACCTTACACTAAGGGAGTTAAAAGACTCAAGGTAGAAACACCAAAGTCTTTAGCCAGGAGCGCACTGTTATGGACTCTAAAATTTCCTATTTCCAAATTCCCTTCAACCACTGGTTTCGTCACCACCTCCTCCCTAACTAGATATGACCATCTCTTCCTCAGGCCTTTCCCATAGAAATCATTCATAAACTTCTCCACGGGTTTACTTACCGACATTGGGATCCTTAAAACTAAGGATCATTCACAAGAAGGGGATGGCTACATGCAACCTAAACATGTTTTCACCTCAGAAAAATCATTTGACTTGATTTAAAGCCTAAATGTAGACATAGATCAAATTATCACTTGACGTTGAAACTGGAAAAGAAAAATGAAAAAAATGAAAAAAGCTCGAAGTTCACGAAAATGAAATGTAATAACCACTACAATCTATATCTTAAGGAAAAATATATAAGCATAAAGGCACAATGAACCAGTATAGCATAACTAGTGGAACAACTCAACTTGTCCTACCCTCACAAAAACGCCTTGCCATGAAGAAACTTCATGCTTCTACGAGGATATCAAACACCCTTACTCATGGGTATACAAAAACCATGGAAATAACTCATTCTCAAGGTCAATCCTCCAAACCTTGTACCAAACAAGTGATACATAATCCTTGTTGATTCTCACCCTTATTCTCATCCCCATGCCCCCAATCCAAATGGCCCCTAAAATTCATACCAGCCAATAGTGTTGTCTATAAATGAAACAATATGTTTCAAAGATCACAGCTCATTATATTGGTAAGAATCTACGACTTATAAATGCATGCATGAACAACTAGAGGAAACGGAATATATTCAGAAATTACAACCATTTTATATAAACATCTTTGACATCAACGAAAGAGTAAGGTTACCTTACGTTGCAAATCAGTAATTGGTTCACAGTCAGATCCATCCTCTCCTTCAGAGTCAGCCATCTCCTCGCACTCAAACTCAACATTTTCTTCAACTTCTTCATCAGTGTCACTTAATTCCTCCTGTTCCATTATGATATCTGGATGAGAATGGTCATCCACATCATCATTGCTATTTTCAACAGATGGTAAAACCAGAGGATGAGCATCGGAAACAAGATTGCCCGCTTCATTAGCTCTTCGTGTTTCTCCATGCAAATGAATGTTATGTAGGTTCTCTAATGCTTCTGACTTTCGAGCAGTTATTGACTTCAACTGATCATGGGCACTGATTAGTCTATTCCTTGGAACAGTATCTTTGTTGGATGTTGAGCTAAGGTGCATCTCTAAATCCAAATAAGTCTTATCACCACGCTTCGAGGGCTTAGCACCCTTAGTCAGCTGTCCATTACTAACCAAAGATTGGTTCTGTACAGCACCAAATATGTCGTGAGCATGAGGAGATCTGCCCCCTGAACATGATACAAAAGCATCTGAAGGTGCAGCCGTCTGTGCTTGATTTATATCATCAGTTCTTTGCAGGAGGGGATGGAAGTCAATACTATGTGATGAAGTGGACTTCTTTGACTTGAATTTTTCAAAACCAACATGGTACTCTGGCTGTGGATTATAAAATAGACTGAGATTCAACTGAGGTTGGTTTCCTGAGAAGAAACTGAAAGGGTCAGATGTACTAGAATTACAATTTAAGGGGTAATAAGGCTCAGATCCATCATCCGAGGCCCGGAAAAGTAAAGGATGCATTTGAAGATCAGAATCCGTGCCCCTTTCTGTTTCAGTAGAGTTATCATTGTTAGCTCTGCATTCTTCCATACTTGATTTAGAACCATCTTCCAACAGTGGGATGATATTGTTTGGATTGTTTGGTGGATTACTATTGTTCAACCTGCTATTTACTGTATCCATCACTTGAGAAATTTCCTTATTACATTTGGCAACAAAAGCCTTTTCTGGTGCTCCAAATAGAGATCCTCTGAAAAATGACTGGGGAACTACACGAACGGATGGAGGGAGGTTGACAGGTGGAAGGTCTGGAGCTAGTTTGACCAAATGTGAACTATTAGATCTACGAGCCCGATTATTCTTAGAGTAGATAGGGGACTTTACATCTGAAACTCTGAGATTTTGTTCATTTGTAGTGGACGCATGTCCAGTTGTGGTTGAAATAGATGCTGGAGGCTCTGAGTATGTTGATCCAGAAGAAAACCAATGAATTTTTTTTTTCTGGGTTTGTATATCTCCAGATTCGAACGTGTTACATTGTTCTTTGCTTTGGATATCCTTTTGTGGTATTATATCACAAGGAAGGTTACCATTAGTGGGATTTGAGCAAGAAAGTCCACTGGAGGTACCAGGTCTCCAATCTGCAACGAAGGCTGCATTTAAAAAAGGAGCACCATCATTATCCACGTTCCCACATCTACTGTTATTTATCCTGCCAGTATTTTCAGACTCGGAATACTGCAAAAACATCAAAATGAAAACACTTGAACTATTAGTGAAAAGAAATTTCCAAACTCATCAAACTATTACCTCATATATCAAATTCAGACGTAAGACTTCGGGTGAAACTAAATAGTGCTAAAGTGGGTGGACTATCTGATAGTTGAGCAGACATGCATTTTCAGCTAGCTATGACGTGTATATAATCTAATGAATAAAACCAATTTCTAATTTATTGATAGGCCAGCCTTAAAGGTAAGTCTTATATTTCTTTGAACATGAAACAAAAACAAGACCAAATTAAGAAAACAAGTGGAAAAAAGGCCTAAAGAAGAAACAAAAGAGCATAATCAAACCATGAAATAAACGATAAAGAAGGAAATAAAAAAAAAAAAAACAACCCAAATGATAAGTCCAGCAAAAGGCTTTGATAAATAGCTCCACATTAAGGTCATGAGACAGGAAGCTGCATAACTTTTGAACCGACAAATCAACAATAAGGTAAACAAAATCAGAGATGAGACTGATTCTTCTTGATTCCTCCTTTCTTCAAAAACAGAAAACCAAACCGTGAAGACATCCTTCAGATTACTGAGGTTAGAAGTAAAAAAACAAACCCTACCCTACGAAGAAAACGTTGAAGAAAGAGAATGAACAAAAACTGCTCCTCACACTGACAAAACTCACAACTGAAGAGGAAGGAAGAAGAAGATGGACCCCAGGCGAAAAACCGACCTCATTTGAAATTCTACACCGCGGAGATCTTTCAAGCGCCCTACTTTTGGTACTAATCCATGAGAAGAGTTACTCAGCAAACAATGAGACACTAAAGAGCTTTAACTTTTGGTGAGTGAATGGGAATTGTCCACATCTGCAATCCACATACCTCAGCAAGAAAAGAAAATTAGGCTGGAATTTGGAGATAAATCTTTGGTGAAACTATTCCATCAGACACAATGACCCCTTGCTCATTAACTTCATTTGAAAATAGATTTTTGAAAGTTGCTACAAATGAATCCTTTAGAAACTGATCAGCCTACTAGTTTTGGAATAAGAGAAACAGATTCCTCAGCTACTCATACTAACATCCAATTCCTCATCTGAATCAAAACTAGAAATATTTTTCCTAGTTGTTGAGTGTCTTGAGACACCTTTGGAGAATTATATGTTCGAACCAGGAAGAGTAACTTGTGATTGGCTAAGTTTGGGTAGGATATAAGGACATTGCAGTTTGGAACCTTTAGTGGGGGACTGTAATGGATTTCATAAATGAGTCCAAGATAAACACAAGATTCTTGGACTCTGAATGTTCAATGAAAGAAGGAGCTCTTTTTCCCGAGTTTAATGAAGAGGGAAAGCTTTTACAAATCTTGGCTTTGGTTGTGAAGAAATCACCAAGGAATCAGTAGCATTAATACCTCCAATGGGATAAGAGGGTTAACGACTTCATGCCATATCAAGATCAACCGAATTAACTTGCTAATCATAGAGATCTTTGAACCATCAACAACTATCACAAAATCCTATTCATTTAGCAAACCAAACACTTCAACTTCCTAACCTGATTTATCTCTTTAAATCCACTGAATTTGTAAAGTCTTTAAGGGACAAATTACCATGATTCAAACTTCTCTTTCTCGGACAGGTAAATCTTATCTAATGACTAATGCCACCTTTTAATTTATTGACAGCCTTACAGATAATTTGCTTTTTGACCCCCCAACCAGATGAGAAGTTATACAAAAAAAATCTAGTCAAGGTGTTCTAGTGGCCCTCTACTAGGGAAGTATCAATAAGTATGAAAAGTTCACATGAGAAACCCAGATTTGTCCTACAAGTTGCACTATCTGAAAGATGAACGAGGAAGATGTTTGCACCCTTTTCCTTCATGCTCTTTCAAGTTGAATTGTTGAAGGAAGGAAGATATAACGCATTACTTAGCTTTGAGGCAATATTTCCTAGGGGTGTCCAAGGCTTTATATCTTACAAATGCTTGTGGGAAACCCAATCTTAGAAAAGGGTAAAGGCCTAAGGATTGAAATGTTCCTAGGAGAACATTTGGGAATATTGTCTGAGAAAAATAAAAGAACATTTCAAGGAAGAGTTCTGGGGAGTCTAAGGATCTTTCCTTTAATGCCTCCTGCTGTTGCAGAAATTATATTTATTTTTGTCATTACTCTCCGTCTATATTTGTTTCCAAGAGCGCTGTCATTATCTCCCCTAAAAATGGTTAGGTGAATACCATATTCCCACCCCCCCCCCCCCCCCCCCACCCACTTTCTTATCTATTTTTTTTCCTCAACGGAGGTTGTATAAATGAAAATTGTACTAGGAGACATTCAAGCAGCATGAGACTTAATTTTTTAGTACTGTAAGCAATTGGAGTCTAGATCGTAACATTGTCTTATCTCATTAGAATGCATTTAAAAAGGCCATCAATGAATTTTAAACAGAGGAATAACTAATAGGATATCATCAGCCAAATTGACAACTACATTTCACATTAAGCCACCCTTGAAATAATTGCATCAAGTGTGTAAAGTAGTTTTTGTAAATGGTTCCAGAGAAGGAGAAAACCCTCTTTTTCTGGATCTTGGCCAACTTACAAGATTTGCAGCCTTCAGTTTTCTTCTTGTTGATTCATATATACGTCGCTTTTCCTTTTTTTCTGGATCTTGTTTATAAGACTTCTGAATTCCAAGGGCAGTGCGCCATTGCCGGGGCAATAGAGATGGATCTCTATATGGGACAACAAATTTCCATACAGCCATCCAATCAGATTTGTAAATTTTAAGTCCCTGAGAAATTAGGTCATAGGTTAAGTTAAAAAGGTACTTATCAAATGAAAAACTATATAAATTATTTCACAAAGCTTCTGGTCAAAACCTCCTGAATGCGTGCTACCTCCTCCACTGTCAAAGGTGATGTCTTCATCTTCCGAACTGCCTGCAAGAAGAAATTGTCTTCAATCAACTTTCAATTCTTGATTATGATAAAAAAAAAATTGAAGACGTCATTCAACAAGACAGTTAATAAAAGAGAAGACAAAGGAAACTTCCCAACTAGCCAAGTGTGTTGTATTACTATCCAATTGACTAGAATATTTTTTGGATATGGTAAGAAAACTTGAATCTCAAAATAGATTAATTAAAAAAGATATTTGAGAGAGTACTCCATCAAGAAACACCAAAACATGACTAAATCAGAAGTTTCTTTTCATGGTGTAAAAGTGCCCTGCACCAATTTGATTCTTTGCTCTCGGAATAACATTTATTTATATGTTCAAAGAAATTGTGCCACATAACAAGAGGTGAGACATTTATGCATCCAACAATACCGTAGACCACTAGAATACTGGAAGGCAATTTAAGAGGCCTGGCACGATGGTGGAAGCTTCCACGCCACCCCCCAGTATTGAAAAAAAAAAAAAAATCTGGCTGCTTTCATACAAAGACAGGAGCCAGATAGAAGAATGGAAATAACTGATATCACCAAGAACGTTCCATTTGGGATTGGAAGCCAACAGATAGAATATGTGGCTCCGAAGATGCAAATTTTGGAGAAAAACAGAGAGGTTCGCCCATTCTTCCACCTCTTCTCTACTGAAGATTTCAAACTTTGATAGATTCAGACCAGCAATCATCAACTGTGAAGACCTTTGAATTTGCAGTAGACTACATTGGAAGGCAAAAAGGTACTCAGCAGGCGAGAAGATCCAAAGGTCTTCCCAGAAACTAATTTCTTTCCATTTCCAAATTTAAAATAGGTCTTCTCCTCAATAAGAAATCTGGTTTGGCTAGGGGATATAAGTCGCTTTTTTCCGTAGACTGATCAGGAAACCAAGCACTAACCAACTGCCCAAATTTGCTTTTGATGATAGTTTTCCACAGGGATTCATCCTCTTGAGAATATCTCACTTTAACCCAGCTCAGTAGGCCACTTTCTCCTCCATTAATAGCACCTTCCCAGATGGAATCACGGAGGATTTTGCCTAGGATTTTTCCCAGAATGTGATGAATGCAAAGCTAATATACGAGCATGCTAGGATTTTGTTTTAAGGGTTCTGCTTGGTGGTCGTTTTCCAATCATTTTGATGATTTCTCTTGACATGATATTTGTTATAATTTGCATTTTTCTGTTCTTCCTTCTAACTGATTTTTTTTTTTTTAATACTTTTCTTCTTTTTAACTTCTACATGAAATTTGTATCTTTTGAGCATTAGTCTCTTTCCATTTCTTCAATGAAAATTTTTATTTCTTATTTCAAGAAATATAGGAGCATGCTAGTATGCCTTTTCCCCTTTGAGAGATAAGACAGTCCATCCACTTAGCAAACTTGCTCCTAACTTCCTCAACTACTAGGTCCCAGAAAGAGAGGGAGGAATTTTTCCTCCTAGAGCCAGGCCGAGGTTAGGGATGGGGAGAGATTCATCACTGCAGCCTAATGATAAAGCAAAATTCATCGTTTGATCTTTGACAATATTGACCACAACAAGGCTGGATTTGAGCAAGTTTATGCTAAGCCTCAAAGCTTGTTCAAAGATCTTTAGGAACTGGCACCAGCTTTGCAGCTTTGTTTTGGTCATATTTTCATCAAAAGAAGCACGACATCAGCATTCTTTTATCAAGAAACCAACAGAACATATTCAAAATGTAAAGAAAGACAACCAAGGGCTAGGGGAAGAGAGAACCCTCACCCAAAGAGCTACTTAAAAAGACCTTTCCAGTCATTAAAAACAAGAGTGAAAAGGTAGCTACAGAATAATTTGATAAAGCTATGACACCACCATGAAGCATTTAATTGTACATAATCCCAATAAAAATCCAAGGGAGTAGACTTATCTTTGAAAATCCTTCTACTCCATTCCAACCAAAAGCTAAACAAAAGCGCTCTTGAGGCAAACATCCAAAGGATTCTAGACTTTCCTTTCGACTTCCAGCGCCCCAGAGATTCAACAATGATCCATCCACCTACTTTGGGAAACAAATTTGCACCTCAACGAGATTTAATGATCTTTCCCAGCCCTATCAAGCAATGGGGCAATTGAAAAAATGCGGTCCAAGGATTCTTCATTCAACAAACAAAGAGCAAATAGAGGGGCATAGCGCACAGCTAGGATACCTTTTCTAAAGTGTTTCATGGGTGTTTGAAGTTTTAAATTTCATCCGGATTCTAAAGTACCAAATCGTCTTAGTCAACAAACATTTCAAGGCCGATCTAGAGCCAGCTAAATTTAGGAAGAAAGACTTCATGGAAAAAGAAAGTCCCGAGTCCAGAGATCAGCTAATTTTATCTTCTTATTGGTCCATACAAAGGCTTACAATTTTTCTATAAGCAGTAACCAAGACTTAAATTCTCTATCATATCCTCCTCTTCCAATGCCCAAGTTCCAAGTTCCCTGCGCCTCATCCCAACATTAAGCCACTATAGCATCTTGCTTCAAAGATATATTACAAATGTCAGGAAACTAATCTTTAAGACGGGAATACCCAAGCCAATTGTCCTTCCAGAATCTGATCCGTTTACCATTGCCTGCTTTGAAATTTATATATTTCTCATATAATGGCACCAGCTTCGCAATATCGAACCACAAATGATTCTTTGAACTTCCCAAAGGAGGAAAAGCCAGCCACCCAAAAGGCTCTTCCCCATAAATACTAGCCACCACCTACCTCCAAAGGGCTTCCTTCTGAATAGAGAAATGCAGACACCATTAGTGAGAAGGGCTGAATTTCTGTGCTTGAGAGAGCCAACCCCAAGACCTCCATGGTGAAGAAGTAGGGAGGCGGTTTTCCAAATCAAAAGATGATTACCAGCTTTAAACTCTCCCCAATACCAAAAAAAAAAAAAAAGTCAATAATCAACTTCTTCGTGTCTTTTATGATTCCTCTTGGATCTTTAAGAAGGGAGAAGAAGTACAAAGGCAAGCCATTAAGAACTGAAGAAATGAGAAAAAGACTTCCTCCCTCGGAAATCATAGAGTTTTCCATTTGGTAATTTTATTCTTCAACTTGTCAACCCCAGGCATCCAGAACTCCAGAGACCGGTGTTTACCTCCTAAAGGAAAGCCAAAACATGTTATGGGGAGACTCCTAGCTCTGCACCCTAAACCAGCCGCCTAATCAGCCACCACCCAGTCTTCAATATTTATACTAATCAACGAAGTTTTGGCTACATTAAAACTCAAACCTCTTCAACATTTATCCCAATCAATGAAGTCTTTGCTAAATTTAAACCCAAAAGCGAAAAGCTAAGGAAGAGAGAAATCACTTTCGACCAATTTTGTAAACAAAGATTTACTGATCGGGTAAAAGATATTTGAGTCATCCACATATTGGAGGTGAGAAACTACCACAATATTCCTCCCTACAGCCCACAAAATTCTCTTATCCAAAAAAAAGTGAAACCTACTCTCCCTCTATTGAATGGGAGTGATGAGTATGGGTGAGGAATGTGAGCGATAAGCACCTAATGTCCCCCTGGATCTATTTTTTATACAAAAAAAACAAGAACTTGGCATGACGATGCCCATACCTTTTTCCATTTTTCCATCAAGACCTCTTTATTCAATACCGTTATCAACCATCTGAGACAGTTGCAGAATACATGGAAGACATGCAAAAAGTTTAAAAAATCAAGGGGGCCTAGAAGAGTAACTTCTTTTACAATCTAGATAAGTTTCAGGGAAAGCATACATCTAATTCTCCATACAGAGTAGTAACATACCTTGATTGGATTTTCTGGTGCTTTTGAAGAGCATCGATTTTTCTGCCTAACAAAAATCTGCAAAATGAATATCAGAAAATGAGGAAAAAGTACATGTACTGATGTAGAATGACTTATGCAAAAATAAATAAATAAATAATAAAAGGAGAAAAAACACATAATTCAGTACCACACTACAAAAGAATTATTCAGCTCTACCATAGCTATTTTCAAATAATGATTTGTATTTTCATGCTAACCACCAGAGGAGAACGTAATTTCATGGTCACTACTTTGGACAAACAAAATCACTATGTTGTTGTTTTTCAGGTAACTATATTCTTAGAATCACGAAACTAACAGCCATGCAATTCCAGTACAGTCACACTCAGCCCATTTGAATTTTTTTAAGTGAGGAGAAGTTCAAACTTGAACGATTATACGCATCACAACCAACAATGCAACCCCTCCCCCCCACCCACCCAAATAAAAATAAATAAACAAATAAGCACACAGTAAACGAAAAGATAAAAACTTATAGCACAAACTACCTGATGCCTAGATTTGCAAGGCAGAAATCGCTGTTGAATAGCCTTCCAATCTGTATTATATTCCATCAATCCTAGGGCTAATAATCTGCATATGACTCAACAACAAACACGGGCAATGAGTCATGACATGCACAGGAGTTCATCATAGTGTGAGTTTACAGTTTGGGAATTTATGCATATTTGCAATTTTCATTCAAAATCATTTCTTTCTCACAAGTCAGAGAACTAAAACATGATAACATGAAAAGGAAGAGCACACAATAACAAACTATAGTCTAAACAATGTTTTTAAAAGAATTACCCCAAATTCCAATCTTGACAATTATGTTTGTGACATCCTCCTGGTTCTCACATATTAAAGCCTAAACCGACCCAAAAAAACTAATTAATTGGTTTAACTATTTTTCTTTATCTTGTCACCTAATTCAAAATGTCCAATTTAAAATATTATTTTTGGTCTCTTTCTCCCTTTCCTTTTACACTATACCTAATCCCCATTTGTATTCATTATCCACGTATATCCACCATGTTTCTGTGCATGTTTTAGGAGCAACTTAATAATAAAAATTTAAATTATAATTTGTACGTTTATAGATTGGAGAATGTCAAATGTAGTACAGTAGGCATCAAACATAGGGACAAATGATGGAGGACTGGAGTATACTAAGGGTGAGTTATAGAAACCAAGCATATCAAGGTCACACTGGATGTAATAAAATGTGCAAGCAGAAAAAAGTAAGATAGAACAGACTATGATAGGGTTTTATCTTGCACATTCATATAATTTAACTACAAGTTGAACTTATTCCAAGATGTGTCTACAACTTATCCATCTAAATCATCACCAGTCAATTCTTTTTTATTTTTTGTTTTCCTTTTCTTGGATAAGATAAGAGACAACCCATTAATGAATTTTTATCTACACGTAAGAAAGTTTAAGGGTTTTGGTTTTACAATTACAAGTTTAAGGGTGAAACTACAACAATCACCATAGTTCATGGGTGGTTTTTTAAATCTGCCCTGGAAAAAAAAAACATCTCTCTATGAAGTTCAGACCAAAATACAAGCAGCAACCAGGGAACTGGAGCAAGAAAGTGAGCAATATTAGGAGAGAAAGAAATGAACTTCCATTAGATAGAAAGTAACTTACTCATCCTCTGCATCAGTAAAAAGAACTCGATTTACCACTGCAGCAGGGGGTGGCTTATGAGGAAATAATGTTGGGTTGAATAAAGGGAAGAATTGCTGGGCTAACTTTGCAATGTCCTTTAGAACCATGGCAACAGACTGCTTCTTGGTGCTTTCAACAAGTGTAGCTGCCAATGTCTTCTTAGGTGGCTGTTGACTGGGAGAAAGTGATATTGCGTTGACAGATGAGGAATTGCTTCCAGGTCTAACTTCACAATTAACTCCAGGAAATGCATGAAGACTGGGGAGGGGGAAAAGCGGTTCTCTCTCTAAGGGTGTATCTAATGTTGATTCCAAACGACGTCTTCGATATTCTTGAATAACTGGGATACATTCCAACCCAATAATAAATGTAAAATGCAGTTAGAAACATCAGAAAATTATCATAACATTAAAATGTTGAAACTAAATATTTTACAAAACATCTTAGAGCACTAAAGAATATGTTTTACCAGTGTAAACATCATCCAAATAGCTTCCAGCTAAGCTCAGCGGAGCTACATCCAGCGTAGATAGTACTGGGCCACTTAGAAATGGTGCCCAACTTGAGCCTTCGACTATATGTCTACTAGAAACAGAATCACGCCCTTTATCGTAACTTGTTTGAGAGGCAACCCTTTGATAAGTTTGTTGAGCAGAGCACACCATTTGTCCATTGCAAAAGTTATTTGATTCTAATGTTCTTTGCACTTGGAAACTACTATTGGGTACTTCATCCGGCATCGACGAATAAACACATGGAAGGTCAAAGCAAATGCTAGGAAATGGAACCTTTTTCCATGTCAATACTTCATTGCGTTTATGAAGCATCTCAGAGATTAATCCATGTACCTGGGAGGCAATATGTTGTCGTGAAGAATCACATATACATATTGAAAATACTTGAACAAGAAGTTGCACATGCTCGTGAATCAAACAGTATAACTGACCAATTTGGTTTGGTGCAAAACCATTTATTAAGTTATCCTGATTCACAGAAGACCGAGAAGTAGAAGAATTCCAAGTTGCTAAGGTTTTTCCATCGTGAGGGGGAAAAGAAGCTATAGGTTCATTTGGCAATATTGGCAAGAGTGGTCGCAACGGCCGCTTGGCCAGTCCTAAATGTCTTTTGCTATTTTGAACAGAGGCCTTTAAACGCTTATTCTGTCTAGTTTCTGGTCGTCTTACAGCTCTGTTATTCTCCTTTTGGGTTAAGTCTCTTGTAACTTCATCAACATCGCTCTCAAGCGCCTCTTCAAGTTCTATCTCAAAGTCAGCATCATTGTCCTCATCTTCATCTTCAACAGTCTCATTTTCTTGACTTTTGCTGTCACCATCTGCATCCTGCAACACTGCAACAAGAAATTTTCTGTACTCTTCTTCATCATCAACATTTTGAAGGTCATCCTCATCATCAGTTTCTTGTAGAAAATTTTCAAGTTCATCAAGTGTGAAATTAGCAAGTGAATAGCGAGCCCTAGTACGCATACAAATCGCATCTGCATCTTTATCTTCTAAGTCTACTGAGGGTTTCCGAGGTGGTTTACAACTAAGTTCTTGTGTAGTAATATCATTACTATTAGTCCCTGTACTTGATGTATTATCTTGGACCTGACCAACCTCAATATCCGGTTGCATGTTTAAGGCCTCTTTATTTTTCTTAGGATTTTTTGACCCACTTTTCTGAAGTTCTTTCCCACATGTTCTCATATACGGGTCTGTTATTTCCTGCACAATATCCTCGTCCTTCTCAGGATCTCCAGTGACACGGTTGTGCATCTCGTCATCCAGGTTTGATAGCTTCATCTCTATAATTTCAGAACCTTTAGTAACATCACCATCCAAACCTTCCGTTTCAGAGCTCAAACTTGATGAAGCTTCTAATAAAGGTGCTTCTGATAGGAAACGGAAATTCAAGTGAAACACTAGCGTATAGGCTAATATATGTTACTGTGGAAAGAAAAAAATATATGTACGAGAAGTCTAGATTGCCTTTAAAACTCTAGAATATTTTCCTATGCAAGAATGTCACCAACTTGCTAGCGTCGTTAGATTCAAGTACCCTTCAGCTAAATTTTGCACTCCCAACCCCCAATTTCATCAAACTCACCGAAATGACAGCACTCCATCCCAGCGCTGAATTGAATTACATCACATATAGCTATTAATCATTCCGAAAACAAAACTTCATCACTTACCTCGAGTCCAAAATGCTCTGTTCGCCGACCTCGACTCTCCAGAATCAATAAGCCTAACCTAATTTCAACTATCCCCTTCCTCTCCGGCCAAAAATAATAAGCTTCAATCAACCTCAATTCTCATCATCGTTCTTCGGAGTTCAGGCTACCTGGCCGAACCAACGCCGACAACATATGTTTACACCGCCGCTGGTTGAATTAGGTCTTAAAACTCGAGCTTATGCTGCTCGTTTTCATGCCGTTCTTCCAGTGCAATGCCAAAATCTCCATAGCCATGGCATGCGAATCACAGCATCGATTTCTTGTAGGTTTTCTTTTTCCTTGTTCTCTGAAACAATCGGAAAACTGACAAGCCTGCGTTTGCTATTTTATTTTAAATTCATTTTTTCACATTTTTATTTGTATTTTGAAGTTATTTACAATTTTAGGTTTTATTGACTCCCGGCAAACTAACTTTAAATCGAGTATTTTCCGTATTCCTATTGTGCCCTTATTACCATGTTTGTAAACTAAGTGTTTAGATGCATTTATTAGGGGTGTAATGGTCCGAATTGGATTGGATCGAGACATTTTTTTTTTAATTGGTTGGATTGTAACCCAATCCAAAAATTTTCCACACTCCAACCCAATCCACTATTTTTCGCGGGTTAGATTGTAATTAGTTGAAAAGTATGGTATATAACAAAAATAAAAAATATTCAACCCAAAACTTTTCACAACTTAACCCTATATTTTATTATAATTAGTTTAAACAAAAATAATAAAAAAAAAAAAACCTTTCTTTGGATTATAATTAGTTTAAAGGTACGATGTATAACAAATATAAAAAAATATTTTAATTGATATATGCTTATTATCCTGACTTTGAATTCTAAACTATTAAAAAAATAAAAATATATGTAAATTATGATATAAAAATATTTTTAATGCTTTATTATTATATATAAATTATGATATAAAAATGTTAGTAATGCTTTATTATATATATATAATTAAATAAAATAATAAAAAGAAATACGTATTCTAAACTATTAAAAAATAAAAATATATATAAATTATGATATAAAAATGTTTCTAATGCTTTGTTATTATATATAAATTAAATATATAAATTAGGATAAAAAATGTTTCTAATGGTCTGTTATTATTATAAATTAGATATAAAAATTATGATTAAAAATATTTTTAATGCTCTATTATTTATAATATATATATATATATGAAATTAAACAAAATAATAAAAAGAAACTCATATCTTAAACTATTAAAAAAATAAAAAATAAAAAGAAACTCATAACTTAAACTATTAAAACAAATAAAAATATATATAAATTATGATATAAAAAAATGTTTCTAATGCTTTATTTTATATATATATATATATATATATATATATATATATGAAATTAAACAAACTAATAAATTTGCCTTGCATCAAACTCATGTGAGTCTCTTAGCATAAAGTACCACTCTGGCAAATCCATATTCTTAATATATTTTATATATTTTTTTAATTACTTTTAACAATTTTATTACCTTATTAATAAATTTTAAACGATTATAAATTGTGTTAGATTAAATTTTTTGTTTTATCCATCGAGTTTGAGCATAAGAGCTTCCCACTAAGCTTAGTATCAATAGAGATAGTATTTAATTCCCTAAAATTAGCCAATGTGACTCATCCTAACAATCTTCAACTGTAATTACATCTTTGTACTTTGGTTGCTATTGAACCAAACACTTCACCACAATACCGACATTTAAACATCTTCCACCTTCTTTCCCTTCGTTTCTGCAAAGTTTTACGTGTCCACACAGAGCTCTATTCGATCGTTTAATCGGAAAGAATTCTGGCACTTCCACATTAAGGAGATTTCTGGATGTGTTTATGAGAAGATTTTGTTGGAATTTTCATGACGAATGGTGAAACTGGGATTTTAGTTTTTAGTACCGATCTCTCCCAAAGCTGATTTTGACCTTATAAAAAGGGTTTAAGGTTAGTATGATCCTCGTTTTCTCAATTTAAATAAAATTAAATTAATGGATTCAATCTTACTAAATCAATTAAGTTAATGTTCAAAATGGGGTGAAGCAACTACGAATATTAGAAAGAACTCTGATTAAGGCCAACCAAATAGGTTAATTTGCTTTGAATATTTTCGTTTGTGTTGTTTTAAAGACCCTTATGTAAACGTACAAGTCTATAACATCGCTTTATGAAATTGTTTTAAATGAATGTTTTTGCAAAAAAAAAAAAAAAAAAAAAATTATGTCAAGCATATAATAGCGACTTTATTGAGTAGAAAATTAAGTCTTTACATTTACTTTATTTAAACTCTTCTCCTTCCTCTCTTCCTTCTCGTATTTCTTTCCCTTCCCCTCTCGATGTTCTCAAACTCTCTCGAACTTACTATTTCTCATTTATTTTTCGAGTTATAGTCAATGCAACCGCTCATCGAAAATTTTAATTGGTTCAAGTGATTTTCAACCATTTCAACTCGATTTAGGTTAGTTTTCTTCAAGCATATACGAGTATAATTCTTTTAAGCATATATGTGTATTCTATAACAATTATGGATAGGTTTAGACTTACGAGGAGGTAAAAGAGCTTATTATTCAATGTTATATTCTAACGAGACCCAAAGATTACAAAATTGTTACGACCCAAAATAGAACTTTGTGCATGAAAGAATCTCGAGCCCAAATCATAATTTTATATCTCACTACAAATGAATATCATGATTTTACTTTTTCTGACATAACAATAAGAACAAGAAGTGTAGAGCAGCTAACAACATCAGTTGCACGATCAAAAGTTCAGTCATATTATTAACTTTCACATTTATCACTCGTGAACCACACATGAACGAGAATAAAATATTTTATTGTTTTATTTTCTTATATTTCACATTTAAATAAGAAAACGTCACGTCATACATATAAGAGTGACTCGAAATAATGTTAAAGTGAAAAATATTTACAATTTCACTGAAAAAATTCATTCCATGTTCCATAAAAAAAAAAAAAAAAAAAAAAAAAAAAAAAAAAAAAAAAAAATCTGATGTGTTGCTGAACTGATCTTCTTACAAAACATCCAAAGGTGATCAAGCTTCTGCAAAAGTTAATGATCAAAATGTTGGAACTCTTCATTTTGAAATTGTTTCATTCAGAATCTAAAGCTTTTTCACACAAAAATCTGTGAATCTTTCTATGCCTAACACAAAACATATCATGTATTTCATTCAAATTCAACTTAAAAGAGGCTCGTCGATGTCGAACTCACTCTCGGGGCGGTTTCGGTTGGCATAACCTTCCTTCCGTTTCGCCCATAGCACGAAGTAGAGCCCGGTGAACATGAGGAACATACCAACAAGGCTGCAACCATAGCCAAATATCAACATTATGCTCCAAACGCCTGCTTAACCACGATGACGATGACGGCGACAACGATAACGACAATCAAAAACGGTAACAATTTACCTTCCAATCTTGATGGGTTCTCCCAAGGTGAAAACTGAGAGAACGAGTGAGCAAACGGTTCCAATTGGACTAAACATCGACACCAAAACGGGCCCTCGTTTCTTCATCGCCCACCCGTTGAAGCTCACGCAAGCCCCGCTAACGGTTCCGCTCTTCTCGTCACCAACATTTGTAAAAACATACATCAATATGCACCCAATATGTACTAAGAATGATCTTAAAATACCACAGAATTGAATGCTGCTTACTAGAACACAATAGGCTATCAACTTTTCAACACTCAGATATGACCAACCAATTTCAAGTTTCTGATATAGAGCTATGTGTATAACTACGGTTGTGAGCACTCCAACGAGCGACGTTATCGCACACAACGACATCGGTGTCGGGAAATCTCCTAGTGTCGATGCCTGTCGAACGTCACATGATTCAAAATCTCGAAAAGTGGATCTTGTCGATCATCACAAGATATGTGCAATAATAGTTGACATACCTGAAGAACAACTACGCTAGACAAAACGACTACCGCCGAGACAAGATACACGCAACCGACGATCTTTTGTTCATCAAACGCTTGATCCGTCAGACGTCGTCCGACATTATCATTTTCAGCTGCATCCGACAAAGTGCTGTGCAGTATACTCATGGTGAATGCGCCTATCACACAGAGAAATGTACCTAAAAGCTTGATCTTGCTATAGATACAACTTAGCCGAACCTTTTCTAATCTGCATCAATGAAACTGTCCCTTATTATTGAACACGAAAAAACTTGATAACGAACAGAAAGTTAATTCGATGTACCTAAAGATCCAAGCAATAACAAAAATGAGTCCCGGGGCGAGATTCGGCATCGCAGTCGCTACCGAAGGCGAAGTTAGCTGTATTCCTTTAAGAAAAAGGGACTGAAACAATGTAACCCTGCAAATGTTACAATAATTCAAGCACATTTCATAGCTAAAGAACCTAAAAATGGTATGAAAATTGAGAATTCTTGCTTACCCTCCAAAGGATATGAGAAGAATCTGAGTTATCAACTTTGGACTAAGTTTGGTCGGCCAATTCGACCTGCAAAACCCGTGAACAAAGCCTCGTTTGATAACCATTTAAAACGTGGTTTTATCGAGCAAAAAAACAAAATCGTTATCGAACGAGAGAGAAGACGAACCGTTCGAAATAAACAGCAACGGGAGAGACAATGAGAAAAGTGAAGAAGGTTGTGAAGATGATGAGAGTTAATGGATCAATGCTTAAAGACATGAGAAAGCTCATGAAAACAGAGTTCCCTGCATACACAAACTGCACGGCCACCAACCCAGACATGATACCAAAGTCTTCCATTGATTTTCTCTTTCTCTTTCTTTTCCTCCAAACAGAAATCACAGAAGAAAATTTTGTGTATGCTTTTTTAAAGCTTCCTTTTCTGTTCTTCCATGGTTTCTCATTGTGTTTGTTCTTGAAAAGCCTTCGCTTTCCAATCAATTTTTGCAGTTATTTTCTTCGCTTTTTCCTTGCTGTTCTTTTTGTTTTCTTCCCAACAGTCAAGGATGTCCGTTTTCCTTGCTTATATTAGCAATGTCTCCCAAAAGGATTGGGAATTGTTGGGTGAATTGAATTTGCTTCTCACCCATTTGAGCTTTTTTTGTTACCTATATTCTCTACGGGTTGACGAACTATAATTAGTAGTCTTAGTCTCTTCTCCGCAGATGTCTTGCTTCCTTTTGTCTCATGAAATTCTCAATTTATTTTTATATTACAAGGACGAAGGTAGAGATTTCTTATAGTAAATTTAGGAGAATCAGATTCCCTAATAATTCTTTTTTCATCTAATATATATTCTTAAAAAAATATCTAATAATATTTCATAAGCAAAAATATAATATAATGTTGGACATAAAAATGAGCAAGACAGAGCAGGATGAGGATTTTGGCAAGGTTAGTGTTAGGTACGAAGATGGGGACAACCCTGCTTAGTTAATAGAAAGAAATTTCCTCCGACCATCTCCTTATTCTCCGTATAAATAAGAATTGCCGACTCGTTTGAGGCAGTTAAATGAACATCTCTAATCATGATGGGTAAGGTCGTGTAATGTAATTTCTTAAGGTGTTCATAATTTAGTTAACCATGTAGGTATCTCTAATTATGATGGGTAAGGTCGTGTAATGTAATTTCTTGAGGTAGTTCATGGTTAATTTATTTAACCATGTAGATAAAATTATACAATTCTGTCAAAGATGGATGGGCCAAATACTTCCATCTTAGAATACACTGCGTTAAAAGGATAAGATGCATCTATTCACATTTTCAAGCATTTGAGTGGGTCTGTTGATCTATACACGTGGGCGAATGAATGCTTGCCCACAGATGTAAAACCTGATAGCATCACATTTATTAGCATTCTACTAAATGCCAATAGGATGAAAGATGTAAAACCTGATAGCATCACATTTCTTAGCATGTTACTAAATGCCATTAGATGAAAGATGTAAAACCTGATAGCATCACATTTCTAAGCATTCTACCAATGGGAGATCAGATCATGATGCAGTACTTCAAACAAACAAACAAACAATTGAGGATTATGGTATCAAACCAACTACTGAGCATTGTTGAACTATGGTTGGGCCGATGGGACAAATAGGGGGATGTATATAGAAAAGGGCAAATACACAAACCAGAGGGTGGTTCGAGTGGATCGGTTCGGCGAGCTCTTTTGGGGTGCCTGTGTCGCTCGTAGGGATTTAAAACTGGCAGAGGTAGCAGAAAGTAATCAAATTGGGAGCTGCAGATGATTATAGATTCTTTTTCCTTTTGCATAAGCTTTGAAGATTTCCCATACAGATGACATCGATGATTTTAAAAGGAACCCATTAACAGAACTAAGATCATGAATGACAATATACTGGCCAATGATTGTACAAGATTTCAATGCAAAATTTTCCCAGCCCTTGGTGTTATAATCTCTTAAGCTCATAGTACAAAGTATGCCATTCATCATTTTGTAGGCTGCTTGTTCTAGTAGTAAGAAAAACAGCCGCCATTGTTTTACAAGATATATTGTTTTCCATGGAAGTCAAAAGAAAATAATATGATGTGTATCTCAATAAATAAGAAACATACATATCTATGACACAGATCAAACATTTATGACCCACAACAATGGCGAAAAATATTGTTTACCGAGTTGCCATGAGAACTAGAATCACTATATTCTTAGTTCAACATATTCTGAATATGGAATAATCAAAATTAGTTAAACAAATTGAGCAGAATTGGTCATAGTACTTAAAAGAAATCCACTAAGCCATTGCTGACATCCCTTTGTCACTGCAGTGATCTGCCCAATTAAGTCACCTTGGAACGGATAAACCTAGCTCTGCAGCCACAGAATACAAGTACAAAAATAAGGAAGATATGCTACGAATGTAAGTAATAGATCGAGCAGGAATGGAGTCCAAAATGCAATATGATTCATTTCATATCTCATTCAAGAAAACTGATGCGGCAATCTAGTTCTACAGTAACAAAAACAATCCATAAATTATTGTCAACAATGCCAACTGATATATGATCCTTAAGTAATATGGATTTTTCTCGAGTTAGATAGTCGTCCCGTAAGATTAGTTACGAGAATAGTCAAGGTTTGCTTGGCACAGAACTAAAGGAGTATGATATGGGCATCATTAAATGTGCAAACCAAAAGCACCAAGAACTAACATCTATGGAACCTTTACACATCCCTCAAAAGTGACATTTCTAGATTAGTGAAGTATAGCGTGACTGGCCCACCTTCAAAAACAGCAAATATGTCTCACGTACCATCAAATGCATCTGGGGCAATGAGAAGTTAGGTCATATAGATTATTTGATAAAAGAAATTAATGGGTTGAATGATAAGAACAATCATAAGAGTATTTGTGAGCCATAACTTCAAAGGTACAATCTTTTAAGCTCGCTACACACAATTATTGTAAGCAAAAATGATGCCGTTCATAAAACAAACAACGGTTAGTTCATATAACGGAATTAACTAAAACTATAGACTGGATCATCCCCTTATTCTAACATCATGAACTCCATGAGAACTGAATAGATTCTTGTCGAGATAGTTTTCTTCAGGATGATGAGAACTAGATTGCAGACACAAAGCTGATTTATGGGGAAACCCAATCTGTCATTCCGTTCTCTTAAATTTGGTAACCGACTTTTCAAGTCAAAAGTTTTCCATAGGAGACTCTTAAGATTTAAAGATTCAGGAAATGACTACTGCTGAATAGAGAGTATGCAACAGTTCCATTTTTTATATGGTAATTAAAAGTGGTAACGAGCCATGACAGATCATTAGTTCCTTGCAAGTTATAATAATAGGAATCTGAATATCTTCGACATTTTAGGGCTACTATGAGATTAATTAGTTTCATACTTGATATCGATACACTGCACCATAATAGGAAAGCTCCACAAACTTCCAATCTATTTCTTTCAAGCATATTGACAATTGATATTATGTGCCTGCAGGAACCAAATACTCCAGTCAGTTTCAAGGTCCCCAGTCAAGAACCAAAGTCATTCCATTCATTCTCTCCTTATCGTTCTAGTAATTAATTTTACTCGAGACAAAGACCAGTTGAACTGGGGTACAAAAGTTGAAACCAATAAAGAAAGAAACCAAAAAAGGGAGAACCAAAACTAGGATGGTTTCTCTTCCTGGAATGGTCAACTTATAAACGATCTAGCTTCAGTTCGACTTCCATTTTTATACAAGTTGACCAAAAACTTCCTAAAGCATCAGTAGCAATCCAGTACTCTAAACTTCTAAACTATAATTGTACCAATTTATGCCAGAAAGAACGTCAAAAAAAAAAAAAAAAAAAAAAAAACATTAAATTGTAAGATCATGGAACATGGTTGATACTTCATACACAATGTGCACGATTTGCGGAGCAATGCACCAATGAAAACTACAACAAAAATCAGAAGATGCCATCACAAAAATACTGACATACAATTGCAGAGCAAGAAAAGGAAAAGTCTACAGGTAATGCATAAAAAAGCTACTCACAATTCAAAAGAAAGTAGAATATTTCATGTTAGATGCCAGGAGAGGGTCAGCAGAGAGTAGTACCCTGAGAAAGCGCACGACAACTCCTCGAATTTGTGCTCAGACAGGAAATCATTCTCGCTCCAGCAACCGCGTTGTGAAAAGGCAAAAGCGATTGAACGCATCCCAGCTCCGACGGAGACCTAGCAGTAGTAGAACCAATCAGAAAAATCAAAATGAAAACAAGCAACAAAAGTGGACACAATTTACAGAAACAAGAAGAAATAAAAGGATAAAGAGAAATACCTGGCGAGAGAGAATCGGCTAACGGAAGGTGCAGAGGATTTAGACGGCAGGGAGAACTTGGAAGATGGAGATTTGGCCGGAGAAGCTGTACGGAGAAGTGTTCTGAAGGAAGATTGGGAGATTCTGCTCGCAATTCTTCGGCAAGCAGAAGCCATGAAAGAAAAAAGAGGAGATCTGGAAATTCTACTGGACACGACTGAGCTGAAGGGGGTTAAGGGTTTTAGAACTGTAATAAAATAAAATTCATTTTATTTATTTATTTATTTACTTACAGAGAGAAATGGGCTGGGCTGGGCTGGGCTGAGTCGCCTTCAATTGGGCTTTACATTCAAGGCCCTGAAACCATTTTGTTTTATATGGCTAATATTAATTCAATTTTCATATGATAATAAAATTTTTTGAGTTAGAGATGTTGATTCTACTAGAATTAGGATTTGTTTGGACGTGAATGAGAGACAGAATCAAGAACATTTTTTTATTATATCACGACGTTCGATCCATATTTGGTGTGAGCGTTAGAGAATTGGGAGGACCTTTTCGTAGTACGAGAGGACCGAGAAGGACGCACCTCTGGTGTACCAGTTATCGTACCCACAGTAAACACTAGATAGCCAAGTGTGGAGCGGATTACTGCTAAAAGCATCTAAGTAGTAAGTTCATCCCAAGTTGAATATATATCTATATTGTTGTGGATTTTTTAAATTTCTAACGCGCCTAATATTAACATTTGAATTTTTAAAATTTATGTTTATATTTGTTTATGAAATGTATTGATTTATTAAGATTTTTTAACAATCTTTTTTAATAAATATTATATTGATAAATAAAACTTTAAAATACCTTATCTTTTTAAAGAGTAAAAATAAATTATGAAAAAATAAGCGACAAATTTTACAGAGATATGAAATGAAATAGGCGGTAGGGTTGGGGACGGGGAAGACTTTCCGTCTTCGCTCGTGAATATCTCTATTTTAAATAATTAAAGATATATTTTTTTTAAAAAAATTATCACATGAAAAATAATTTTAATTATTTCAAAATTACTCTCAAACATGTTCTTAACTATGATGTCAGAATACTTATTTATTTTACCTTTACTTATATTCGACTTAAATATTGTTTTGTAGCATATATGTTCTTGTTATTATTATTATTATTATTATTTGGTTCGAATCCCTCCTCGCCCACAACCGGCCAAAAAGGGAAGGACTTTTCCCTCTGGAGGTAGGAAAATCATGATCGGGATAGCGGACCCAAAGCTATGGAACTTGGGTGTGGGTCTTTTGTCGAAATGGAAAAAAAAGTACTCCCCCATTAGACCCCTCCTTATGAGGTATAACTTTTTGGTGTGTATACTCCTATTAAATATTACACCATTCAAGAATACCAATAAGTCTTAAATACCAAACTATAAGTATCACAAACCCCTTAACCTTCCGGTTGCGTAGTTTACTGTTGCATCGTTGACCGGACCCTCCTTTACGGTTAGGCACCCTCCACTGTGCGTTTTACGACGTGAAAATGACATTTCCATTCATATAAAATTAAATAACTATAAAAAGAATATATATTTGAAATATTCGACTATATTAAATTTTAAATTTTATATTAATCAGATTAAAATTGATTTGAACGTGGGAGTCTCTTTGCGTTCTCCGGAAGTCATATTATATAGAGAAATAATTATTTTTATTTTAAAAAAATATAGAACTTACAATTTTGAATAATCATTGGTTAATATATAATTACTTGGGTTCATTCACGTGGATTAAAATAATTTGTTTTAAAATAAATTATTTTCTGGAGAAATTATTTTTTAATTTTTTAAAAACGGATTATTTCTAGAAGAAGATACCAATCTATTGTCATGAATGCAACTATCTGCACTATCTGGAATCATTAAATATTGTTAAGAATAATTGAGATTCGGAAGCAATGGCGATGGTTTGAAAGTTGTTGAAAGTAGGAAGTTGGGGTTGTTGTGATACTCGATTGGACTTATCACGATGGATCATCGTGGCTGTAAAGGCTTCACTGATTGAGTTAGTTGATGAACAGCTGCAGTAAAGATGGATTGAGTTAGTTGATGAATTGCTGCCGTAAAGACTAATTAAGTTAGGGTTTGGCTTTAGGTCTAATACCAAACCGTAACTCAAGAGGAAAATTTTGATATTTAAGAAAGCCAAGATCGATGCTCTGATACCATGTTAAGAATGAGAACATACCTTCGATCAAATTCTATTTCTCATTCTTAACAAATATATTGTAATTATTTTTCTTGTAATTTAAATTTAAAAAAATATTCATTTTTGGATGTCATTGTAGTTTCGTAGGATCTTCCCTCGATCTTCGAGGCTCACAACATAAGCACGGTAAAACACAACGTATCCAATAATTGTGGCGTATTCCACTAGAGACCTAGCTCGCCCATTTCTTGAACTTGATTCGGGACTCATCAGACAAACTATGACAAAAATTAATACTGACATTTCTCCTTAAATTCTCTAACTCGTACGAAAATCTGTATCACGACATTTTTCGATCATGGTCACCACCTTTTTTAGGAGCGGAATCTTTTTAAAGAATAAATTGTAATTAATAAAAGAAAAAACGTATAAAATTTAGCTTTATGGAAAGGAATCATAATCATGACTAACTTTTGCTTTTTAAAAAATAAAGTTGTGAGAAAAGGTTTGGCAGCTAGAAATTCAAGCTTAATGAAAATAAAAGTAAAATTAATGAATGAAAATTGTCCTTTTATTATTTAATTTTTTGAAAAAGGTTGAAATTCTCCTGATGGTTGTCTAAATTTTATTTTTAATTTTGAGTTTGTTTTGTTCTTATTCATTTTTATATTTTATTTTTTTAAAATAAAATGGAGTGATTTTAATCGACATTAGAAACAATTTTATGTAATGATCGTTCTTCGAAGTTTGAATTACAAATTGTCAAGCACTGACTATATATATATATTTTCATTCTTAAGATATGGGCACTAGACGAGAATTTCAACGTACTAAATTTCAAAATATATTAAATTCGTAAATATTTAAATATAAGTATGAGTTTGCGATAAATGTAATTTTTGATATTCAAAACATAACAATGGTTAAAAGCCACTACAAAATACCACTAGACTCAAATGACATAGATCTACGATTTTTCCTATAGCCGCATGGTTCGCGAGCGCTCCTACCAATTTAAACTACTTGCAAACAATCTCAAACATAAAAGTAGCATGAGTGAGTATAACCTATCTATAGACTCTATAGAGGCTATTTACCACATGTTTAGATCATTAGCTTTCCGCACAACAAAATAAGTTTTATGGCACTAAATGGCTTATCAGGGTGACATTAGTGATATAGTTCACTTTGTAATTGTTACAAATAATTTGATCAAAATCACTCGTGTGTAGACATGTGAGTAGGAGTATCCTATACAATGAGTTTATATAAGACTGAACTACGAAATATTTAATTTTTCTTTACAAGTTCGTTAATTGAAAAAAAAAATTATTTTATAGGATGATCATATGTGACTTGATTTTAATCCTAAGCGAGTTACAAACTTTGTGTAAGAAGGCTTGTCCTTTGATTTGCATGAGTGAGAATGACTTTTTTTAGTCTATTCTATATATCTAACATTTTGGAGACTTGATCAAACGGAGAATTGAGAACATAATTTCATGAAATAGAGTTCACTTATTCCCACACATGGTTCTGTAGATGAGTAGTTCCCGTGAGTGCCGATTTTTAGGCTTTAATAATGTGGCCCCACCCTTACTACCCTTACTAACCTGAAAGGGGTTTATATTTTATGATTGGATTAGACAGAACCGGTTTATTAGATGATCAATAATAGTGATTAATAAAAATATTAACCTTTAATATTTTGGTTTTGAATATTAATACTTTGGTTATAGTGATTGGCCACCACCCGTGGAGGTAGGGAAATTTATTCTCTCCGAACCACGTAAATCTTTCTGTATGTTTATTTAATTTATGTTTGTGGGTGTGTGAGTATAGTCAATTTTGCTTCGGATTCGGCTACAACAATTGCATATTAGTATTTTTTGTTGTGGCATTACATAAACCACTAGTATCATAAGACATTTAGTGGTCAATAAGGTTAAGTCTTTCACAATACCCCAAATACCACAACCTATGCTATAATACCACTTGTTGTACCCAAATGCCACAACCTTCAAATACTTGATACCCAATTGTTGTAGCGGAATGCCACAACAAAAATGATCTGATACCGCTTGTTTGTGCGCCGATGCCACAACCTTCAAATGCTCTAGTACTATTTGTTATGCCGTAATGATTCCACAACCTTCAAATGCTCTAATACCACTTGTTGTGCCAAAATGCCACAATCTTCAATGCTCTAATACCCAATTATTGTAGCAAAAGATACCCAATTGTTGGGGCTGAATGCCACAACCAAAATACTCTAATACATATGGTTGTAGTGGAAGCGAAAGTAAGATCGATCGCACTCACATAACCACTAGCAGAAATTAAACAAAGAGACGCAAAAATTTACGCATCCACAAGTGGTAACCAATCGCCGTAACCAAAGTGTTTACAAAGCGTATCTTTTATATTCTCACACTACAAAGTATTTCAACAAAAGTTTCTCCTAATTGACTCTAGTCAAATACAAAATAATAATGACTTCATATGACTCCACACATCAAAATAATGCTAAACACGCCTTCATATAAGCATAACAATACTAATTCTCATACATGAACCAAATAATTGAGAATATTCGTATTTTTTTAGAACGAAAAATTATCTTTAGTCGCTCTCGGATCTTCCTTAGCTTCTTTGAAGGGGAGAATGTTCTAATTTTCACCTATCACCCATCATACCAATTCTTATAATTTTTATGTTGGTAGATTTAAAATATTTTCAACATCCAACTATATAAATGAAACTTTTAAGGACATAATTTAAATTTACCTCATGATATTTTATATAATTTAATATAATATATTCTACCAAACTTATAATTTTACATTTATTATATGTATTAATTTACTAACCATTTAAACTTAATTTAAATTAAATAATAAATTTGAACAATTAAGGAAATTAAGATTTTCCTATCATCATAAAATTATTATAAATAGTCCCGTCTCCATAATTCGACTATTTAATAAATATAGAGAATAATTCTAAATTTGCAATTTAATAAAAAAAATGAAATTGAAAAAAAAAAGAAGGAATGAAATGTCAAATTTGCCCTCGTATAAATAGGAAACTCCCAGAAGGGCGTCGGCAAAATTGGACTGCCGTCAGTCAGGTGAGTGATCTTCATCGGGCATCGGGTTTCCTTATCAGCCGGACTGAAAAATTCTCTCTTTCTTCCCATTTTCAGTCATTGATCGCCTTCGCATAAATCTCCATTTCTCTTTCCGCCATTTTCACTCTCATCTCATCTCTCCGTCCCTTTAATCTCTTCTCTTCGTCTTCAACAATTTCAATTCTCCTCTGTAAATCCCATTTCTCCTCCCCCATTTTCTCTGCTCCGATTCAATCACACGCTCTGTTCAGGCCGATCACGATTTCTAGGGTTTCTACTTGAAGTTTAACGGCCACAGAGCCCTAATTTCCACGCCCTCGCGCTCGCATTTGCTGTTTGCATTATTGTCGTCCCCAATCGGTTACGTTTTTGTTTTGTTTTTTTTTTTCTTTTCTTTCTCGCATTCTTCGTAAACTTGGAACATTTGGAATTTCGAGTATGGGTATTGGTGTTATTAGGCTTGTGTAATTAGGCTGGAGGTGGGTTTGAATGGGCGTGGTGAAAGCTTGGAGGTTTAGCTTGATATCAGGGAACCTGGCTCTGTTACAGCCGCAGGATAGTGGGAAAGGTTATGCTGTTAGTAGCAAGAATGTACTGTCGAGATCAACGTCGGCGCAGAGGAAGGCGACGTTTTCATGGTCGATGTTGTGTGGTTTGATGCTCTTTGCGTTAGGTTTAATTTCGTTGTTTACGGGTCATGTTGCTTCTGATCTTGAATGGTACTCTCAGCACTTAGTCAACCAGAGGCTCTACTCGGCGCTGGTAATTGTAGTTTGTTTATCCTTACACGTTAAATGCTGTGGGAAATTGTGTGGGTTTTACTCTTTAGAAGAGGGGGTTTGTTGGCCGACAGTTCATTGAAGTTCATCATTGATCTGAATTTTCAGGAGGGAACTCGTCATAGGCCGATCAATATCTGGGAGTCTAAGCTTTCGAAGAACTATTATGGATGCAGCAAAAGAAGCCCACGTTTTGGTTGTAAGTTATCATGGTTACCATCGCTCTCTGTAGGATTTTGGCATTGCTTTTGTAATTTTGAATAGTTTATACATTTTGTGATCTCATTTGAAAAATTTTGGTTACCTGAAGATGTCAAGTGCAAAAACTTAAACTCCTATTATGGCTTGTAGTTAAGGTTTTATTTCTTCTTGACTATATTTTTCTTGATTTCGTGGGGTATTTTGGAGTGCTGGCTTAACACCTCTATTATTTCCTCATTCCTCATTTTATTTGGTACTAGTTGAATAGACCAACAGAAACAGGACGCTAATGTTTTTTCTTCTTGTATGGCTATCTTCATGCCACCCAAGTTTTTGTTCTTAAAACTCTTCGTTCAACATGTTAGGAAGATTACTTCTTACCAAGAATCGCCTATTTACGTTTCCTTCCTCTCTAATTAGATATTTTTGCAACTACTTTAACTGCCTACTAACCTTTTTGTCGTGCGCTTCAGTGCAAAACTTTTTCAAAGAACATCTAGCTTTAGATACTTTTTTCAAATTTAAAATTGAATGGATTGTATTAAGAATTTAGACTCCTCGATCTATAGCATGGTTGTTGGTTCAGTTGCTAATAATTAGTTAATCAGTTGGTTAGCATTTGACAGTCAGTTCCTTACTTCCTTTCTTTTCCATGAAATCTTGGTTTCTTATCAAAAGAAAGGTTAGTCTGCTTAACTGCCAAATTGGCACTCTTTAAACTTCTCAGTGCATACCTACATACACGATTCATTCCTTTGATATGTCTAGAATCTGATGTCGGAGTGTACTTGCTTATTGCTAATACTGTGATTTGAAATTCAGCTGCTGTTAGCGAGAAGTCTTCAAATGGCTACTTGCTTATTGCTTTATGCCTACATGATTCATTCCTTCGATATGTCTAGAATCTGATGTCGGAGTGTACTTGCTTATCGCTAATACTGTGATTTGAAATTCAGCTGCTGTTAGTGAGAAGTCTTCGAATGGCTACTTGCTTATCGCTACGAGTGGAGGCTTGAATCAGCAGAGAACAGGAGTAAGTGGTTTTCTTTCTTTCTTTCTGTTACAATTTTATGTCGGAGTGTAGAAGGGAAAATCTAATGGCTAATTAAGGGTCAGCCAATCTAAAAATGGAATCAATGAAACAAAGTTGTATTTCATGTTTTCAAATATGTGTTTGATTGTAGATTTGGAAATTGGATTCCAGTTTAAACAATGATTCAAAATTCGTTCTATAATATATTTATAGACCATGAAACTAGTTGTAGCTGGAAAACTAAATATTAGGTTGAATTAAACCATTATTAATTAATTTATATACATATTTTTTTTGTTATAATTTTTTTATAATTATTATTTTACAATATCTTATAACTTATAATATATTATATTATACATTTTTCTTAACTTAACAAAAATAAATTGAGTTTATAACACAAAATACCATCTTTATTGAAGTTTTATCTTTTTTGGTATAATTATGCATTTTAAAATTCCAAATTCAAAATCTGAATACAATGGAAACATAAATGTTGTTTTTAGAATTTTCACTATCTGGATCGTAGAACCTGGAAACAATTCTTGAAAACACGTCTACCAAATATATATTTATCGAACTCAGTGAATTAGAAAACATAGAACAAAATCTAGGTTTCATACATAACGAGCCCTAAATTCTTTTACCTTATCATGATTGAGTTGTCATCTTTGTTCATCAACATCAGGTTCCAAAAGATTCTTGTGTCAAAATTTTCCTAAATTGTTCCAAAATTTTTATTATCTTCGAATTGATGTGGATGTATTTCTTTTTCTTAGATAACAGATGCTGTGGCAGTTGCACGGATCCTTAATGCTACACTTGTGGTACCTGAATTAGATCATCATTCCTATTGGAAGGACGATAGGTAATTAAGGATGAATGACCCTTGCATTGAAGCTTTAACCTTTTTCTATTTTTAATTATAGTAATTGTTAATGCAAAACTGTCTTGGTATGCAGTGACTTTGTCAACATTTTTGATGTTGGTCTGTTCATTTCCTCCCTCTCAAAAGATGTGACTATTGTGAAAAGAGTTCCCGATAAAGTCATGCGTGCCATGGAGAAACCTCCCTATACTATGCGTGTCCCTAGAAAGTCAGAGCCTGAATACTATCTTGATCAAGTTTTGCCTATACTTTTAAGGAGACGTGTAAGGCCCTTCTCCAACATTTTGCTGATGCATTCAGAGCTATTTTTCTTTAAAAAGTATTTTTTTTAATTATAATTTTTAGGGTAATTAATTGTTACGTACATTGTCTTTGACAAGTTATTTTGTGCATGCCACTTCAAGATATTTCTATTTAAAAGCCACATGCTTTCAACCATGGGGTACTAGTGTTGGCATTTTATTGTGGTGACAATAAAATATCAGTGTTGCAGATTATCTCTTGCCATGTTGAATTTCATTTGAGGTCATTTTCCAAAGGGGTGAAATTCATTGATGTAAATTTGCAGGTTGTCCAGTTGACAAAGTTTGATTATAGACTTTCAAATATGCTTGATGAAGAGCTACAGAAGTTGCGTTGTCGGGCTAATTATCATGCTTTGAGATTCGTAAAACCTATAGAAGATCTCGGTCACAGACTTGTGAAGAGAATGAGAAATATGGCAAAACGTTACATTGCCATTCACTTGAGGTTTACTCTTACTTACTCTATTCAGAATTTTGTTCCTATATTTTGCAAAATGTTACTTAGCACTTCTTCCTACTATTGTTGTCCTGTACTTGCAGCATTGGTCTTCTAGCAATTATTTTATAGAAACTTGGCACTCGTTTATTCTCTCAATGATATTTTGGCTAATTGGAGGGCTATGATTATATGTTTCATTGGCCCTTGCTACAGATACTGTGAGAAAATGGGAAGTGAACTGTGACATATGTTGTTTTAGTGTCATTCTTTTAGTAGCTGACGATTTCTGGCGTGATAAATGATTTTGATATTTTCCCCTTTTGCATTTTTATGATGGGATTTTATACAGTTTGGAGGTAGATGATTACAGATCTTTGAGCAATAGTTGGTTGAATTGGATTAAAAAACTATTGTTCCGTAGACGTTTTCTTGGATGAGAAGCTATAATCATTTTATTCTTACGTGAATGAAATTTACCAAGCCTTCCTAAAAAAATGAGCAATGAATGGAAAGATGATTGATAGACTCCCCATTTCATTTGTGCATCACACAAACGTCTGGGGAGAGCACTGAATTACATCCACATTTAGAATGGCCCCTAGGTTTTGGAAAGCGTCTTAACTGACGCAGCACAACACACATATATCAAGATTCCACCCGAAAGAATCATAAAGGATTTTTAAGTGAGCGTACTTTCTACTTTTGTTTGTTTGCCCTGTTAGAAAAATTCATGTAAATTTCCTCCTCTAGATCTTTGTCAATGAACGCATTTCTGTTATGTGAAGTTGTTGGAGGATTCTATCTTCATTAATTTTTGTTAACAAAAAAAAAAAAAAAAAAAGAAAAAAAGATTTTCATTAACGTATAAAAAGGAAGGAAAAAGTTCAAGGATACAAGTTCCCAATGGGAACAAAAAAAGACAATACAAGAAGAAATAAGCCTAAAAATACACGAGAATAGAACAACGAAAAACAACTAGCAAAACAAACAAAATTATAGCTCTGCAGTAAAGAAACACTTCTTGCATTGAAAGAGTTATTAGACTAATGCAAGCCCTTCAAAACCTTCCAAAACCCGCAAAACATCAAGGAAGAATCTTCAGTATGGATCTCTTAAGAAACCATCAAGAGAAAATAAAATTTTCGTCATTACTCTTCAATACACACCCTGGATCATTTTTTAAAGTGACAAGCACTTGTTTTAATCGCAAAAAGAACAACCCAAGGGCCAGGGAAGAGGAGCCCCACCCCACAAAGAGCTATGTACAAGAAAGCCTTCCCATTCGAAGATATTCTGAGAAGATTAATTACAAAATAATCTTTTGTGGTTTGAAATCCACCAACAAATTGTTATGGTACATTAGCTCAAAAAATATCCACTTTAACTGATTTTTCTTCAAAGATCCACTGGCTTCTTTCTTTTCACGTGAGCCAAAGGAGCGCTCTCGTTGTCCAACACCACAAAGTTTTAGCTTTTCCCCGAAAAGATGTGCCTCTCAAACATTCAGTCATCCAATCACAAACGATGTATTGAGGGGGAGAGGGCCAATTTGGGGATTTTCTTTGCAGCGTTTCAGTCATGTTCAAATTTCTATAGCTACTGGTCCAAAGAAATAGTTTCACCGACTTTGGAACTTTAAACTTCCAGATTAAGTTTTCAAAGGACCTTTCAATCCACTGCTTTTCCTGGTGTGGAGGAAGGCAAATTTACTAGAGAACACAGCAGATGGGTCTATACTCTATCTAATTTTATCTTACCCAACCTCGTTCGAAATGGTTCAATCCTTCTGATAACCTATCTCTTACTGTGAAGTTCCCAGTAAAAAATACCTATTCTGAGGCCTAAATTCCAAGTTTAATCAATGTTGTCCAAACATTCTGCAACAAAAGACTCTTTCTTTAAAGAGACTGCATTGGAAAACGTGCTGCAAAAGATCTGTCTCCTACCCAATTGTCTTCCCAGAAGTGGATCCTTTGGTTGTTTACAGATGTGAAGATCTGTTAATATTAGCGTACCTGATGCTCCTGTTGATACTTTTGCCCAGAAGGAGTTTCCTCAGAAGTCGAACTTAAGCTTCTGTGGCCTCAATTTTGGTTTCCATTGCAGTAGAGATTTAGCTCAGAAGTCAAGGAACTATCATCCAAAAAATCCCAAGTCTTGCTCCCCAGTAAGAATCTTTCTCTGTCTAGTTAGAGTATTGCAATGCCCGAAGGGACAACTTCTATAACATGAATTTTTGGCTAGGAAGAAAATTCTATGCAGTGCATATCGAGAGTGGTACAACCATAGAAACTTGTTTTGTAGCCTGGTTTTCTAGTCTACATTCATTGGCAGAATTTGTTTTTCCGTCTGTTCAACTCAAGTTATTAGTTTTTAGTCCAATATTTTTTGAAATCTTAGTGGATTGATATTGCTTAGAATCTTTCTCTTATCATGCGTTTTTCTATTTTTGGAGAGAGAAGGAAGTAATTTTTGTTGAAGATATGACATTTAAACAACTATTCCCTTTATCCCTCTCCCATCTCCCTTTGTTTGAGAGTTTTTTGTTAGATCATTTGCATATGCCGATTACTTCTAAATTCCTCAAGAAAGATAGAGATTCCTCTGATTTTTTTTGTTTATTTAAGTTCAGGTCTCAACAAGGATGGTTTCTTGTAAGTGTTGTTTTGCCTTCCACAGGGGTTAGGAAGAGACTCAGTATTCCAGTTGGTCCAAATAAGGAAGGATGACTAGGTTTTTTTTTTTTTTTTTTGGGGGGGGGGGGGGGGGGGGGATGGAATACTTTCTTCTAAGGAGCCTTCACAACAACAATTGTTTAATATAATTCGCAAGGAAATGGTGAGTTCTAGTTGAAGTTATGTTGAGTCAGAAAGGACACATTCAAAGGTTGTTCCGGGCAATGGCAATTCCTTAATTTAGCCCCAAGTAAAGTTTCGAATTTCTTCTACCGTACGGGTGAGCAAAGAAAAGAAGTGGTAGAAGTTGATTTTATCTATCTCTTTGTGGTCTCAAAATCTTATGCTCACAATTCTTGGAACGAAATTCATCGAATTCTTGAACATTATCTTGAACCAATTAATCATCAACCTCTTCTTGGCTGTAATGTTGTTGAAGGGTATTGGTGATGATTTTGGATTACTATTCAATGAAAAATGAAAATTAATTGGGGATTATCACTTAAAGTTGGAAATTGGTCCAATGAAAAACATTATTTACCCGAAGGGCTATAATGGTTGGATTTCACTATCAAACTTACCTTTGATCTATTCAAAGAAACACGTCTTTGAAGCAGTTGGAAAACAGCCAAGGGGTTTGGTCGTTATCTTCTCACAAACCCTTAATCTTCTCGATTGTTCATCTGCCCACATTGAAATAAAATAAATAAATAAATCCTTGTGGTCACCAACACAATAAGATCAAGAGTTAATTAGGCTAGAAATACTTTCTCTGACGGCAACATTTATGGATGAATCTATCTCTCATCATAAAAAAAACAAAACACTCTTAATGATAATGAACAAAGTAAACAACCATCTTCAACGGGTTTATTAAAGGGAATTAATGTATCCAGCTTTGTTGATACATCCGAGAGTCTCAGAGGTTTTTAATGGTGCCTTCGTCCCTATTCTTGATAATGATTCAAATTCAGTTGTGACTACTAATGATCCAAGTGTTAGTAAGGAAGGAAAAGGCTCCTTTTCAAGGCGCCCTTATTTGTTCTCTGACTCAACAAGCCTTCTAAGTGTTCAAGAATTAAGAATTGTTTTACTGAAATTTATTCCTTGTTTTATTCTCGGAAAAAGGGGGTGACTCTTTGCTTTCAACCATTTTGTGGAATTCTAAGTTTAGTTTAGGTACAATTGAAGAAATCTTGTTCAAGTCTTTTGGCCCCTCCACTTAAGAAAATAACCATTCGAAATAAAATATTAATTGAGCCCACACAACAAGGTTCTCTTAATCCTTGCACTCTGTCTAAAGGTTCTATCGGTGATTCAGAAATAACATTTGAAAGGGGAATTTTTAATCCAGAAAAAGACCCCTCTGCGTGTAGGTCACCCCACATCATTGCTTGGATGGATGACTCTAATGTGGCATCAATAGTCAGCATGGGCAGCGTGGAATTAGACTTGTAGCCTATGGAGATTTTTTTTTATATATTAATATTGAAGGTTCATTCGCAAACACTTTTGGATTAATTTTTCAAGATGATGGTAGGAGTCTCATCCCCTATTAATTTCTCACCTCTTCTTCAGTTGATTATCCGTCCTCTTCAAATTCTATTCCTATCAAAGTAAAAACTGACAACAAATTTAGTAGGCACTCACAGTTTTCTCAAGTTTCTCAAGATGGTAGCAAAAGTCAATAATAGTCATTTTTTTTTCTATAGGGATTTGTTTTATTCGGTCCACAAAAATTTCTTGTTCATGGTTGTCTTTGTTATTTTTAATTTTTCTTTTTCACTCCCTTTGGGTTCCTTCGGGAGTTTATCTCGTTTGACCTTTTAATCCTTTTTAGTATATCAACGAGAAGTTGTTTCTTGTAAAAAAAAAAAAAACTGCACTTGAGAATGTTTTTGCACCCTCTAGCGGTAACTTGGGCTAAAGTAATGGGCTTAAGTGGACAAGGCTTAATGATCAACTTCAGCAGATTTTGTTCCATGATTTTTTTTTTAAAGAATAGTATCCATCTGGCCGGGAGCTTTGATAAAGTACGAAGGCTAGAGATTGGATCAATAACCATCCTGCTCAGAAGAAGTCTGCCTCAAGTAGTTCTTGGACTGTGCTGTAGACTACTCTTTTCTGTTGGTGATTGTTAGTGGACCTTCGCTCGTTCTTAAATATTTTGTCAAGTCCTTGTTTTTCAAATATTTTAAATTTGATTGGCAAACAGACTCCTAAATATGCCAAAACTCCCCTTTTGGATTTATGATTTTGCGATCACCATTTTAAGATGGAGAAAACTATTCTTTTGCCTTAATTCATCAGAGTATTTCTTTGAGTCACTTGATTAGTTAGAAATAGATGAGTTTTCAAGGATGAAGGAAGGCCCTTCAAGCATATTTTTGGATAGTCTCACTGATGTTACTTGATGCAAATTATGTCTGCGGACTTCTTATTGTGTGTAAGTTCTCTTTTAGCCATGAGAGAAAAATAGGTCAAGGCTTTTCTTCTCCTCTTGCAATTGCATATGTTCAGTGATATTAATTTTCTTATAGAAAACAACAAGAAGCTGTTAAATAAGAGCAAGAACACAAAAAGTAAGCAAGATATCAAATCTGAAGAGTTCATTTTCTTTTATATCAATGACGCGATACAAATTTCATTGGTCTAAGGAGAATCCACATTTTTTTTAATTGTGTTTGAAAGTTGTCTTATTCTTTTGTTACCAAATTAACCCAACAGCAAGTGCTACACTACATGAAATATGGTCATCATTTTATTTGACGGCTTGATTTTATGTTTTTCTTTATGCTCCTACTAAGTTAGTGATGTAGAGAGAATAAGGTTAATTAGGGTAATTCCTTATCCACTTTTATTCACTGTTAATACAGAGCCTCATGAATTATTCATAATTTCATTCTATTAAAGATCCTTGATCTGATTCTTGGTGAATTCTGTCCTTAAATACCTTAGGCTACACCAGTTAGTAAGACACCGTATGATTAAACATTTTTTTTTAGGCTATAATGCTTTTGTTTGTTTTGATGGTTTACAAGGTAAGGCCTAAAGCATTATTAAAGAGGCTACGGCTGCTGCAGTTGTAGTTGTAGTTGATTTATCTAGGGCCGATGTTGCTCGGTAATAAAATATTTATTGAGAAGAGCCCCATGATTGGCCAGGCCACACTTCAAATATGTTATGATTCTGAGGATGTCCATAGACATTCTTACATGTGCACGTAGATAAACTAATTAATTTATATCTGTTACTATTAGTTTTTATTTCTATATGAATATCCATTTTGGTTGTAGGTTTGAGCCTGATATGCTAGCCTTTTCTGGATGTTACTATGGTGGAGGTGAAAAGGAAAGGCATGAACTGGGTGAAATAAGGAAGCGATGGGCAACACTACCTGTGAGCAGTATTCTATCTGTTTTTGAGTTTTAAATACATCTGAATATTAACTATTGATCTTAAAATTTTTCTTTATTATTGCTTTTTCTTGAACTCTGTGTATTTGGACATGTACGATTGATCTGCAATAAGCAAGTGGTTTATATAAAATTTCGGTATTGCTTTACAGGATGTAAGTGAAGAGGAAGAAAGGAAGAGAGGGAAATGCCCACTTACTCCCTATGAAGTGGGTCTGATGCTACGTGCACTTGGTTTTAGAAATGATAGTTATATTTATGTTGCATCTGGTGAAATCTATGGTGGAGAAGAAACTCTGAAGCCTCTTAGGGAACTTTTCCCAAATTTCTATACCAAGGAGATGCTTGCTGATGCAGAGCTGAAACCCTTTCTTCCATTCTCTTCCCGTCTTGCTGCCATCGACTACATTGTATGCAATGAGAGCAACGTATTTGTCACTAACAATAATGGGAACATGGCCAAGATTCTTGCTGGTGAAAGGTACCAAGCTTATTTCTTTTCTATATCTGCTGCATCATTATCAAGAATGAGATTATTGGTTAGATTGTAAAAAGGCGGTCTGTTTTGATCTTCTCTGATACCCCCTTTTGTGCTCTGCATGTGGGTATAATTCAGCCTATGGATGACTGAATTGGATCCACCATCCAAGAATATAATTCAGCCTACTGAAACTGAATATTTGTGTATCTATTCTTGGACCGTAAAAGACTGTCTTGTTCGAGAGATTGTTTTCAAACTAGTTTTTTTTTTTTTTTTTTTTTGTACGAATTATATTAGGGCAGCTCGAAAATAGATTTTTATATACTTAAATTCCTTATATTTTTCGCTATATAGCATTATTTTCCCAGGACTTCTCCTGAAATCTCTTATTAAGAACTGTTTAGTATAGAAATCAATGTTTTAAATGGCTAGAGGTGCCTCACAGGCTTTTTCTCTTAAAGAGTGAAACATAAAGTGTTCAGGTGATCTACAAAAATTGATAAAAACTATAACAATATTGATTGTATGAAGTACAAAAGAAGATGAAACTCACTTCTATTAATTGTCTTCTTAATTAAAGATTTCAAATTCATTCTTAATCTTGTTTATCACATGGTGTATTACCGGTGAATGTTTAAGTTAATTTTTATATCTTTGAAGAATTGACCAACAAATTGATATATAATTCTTCCCACTATTACATGAGGCCTAAGAACTTTGTAAGCCTTGAGACTGCCTTGAAAACCTTTTAAAACATTAATTGGAAGTTTTAAAGTTCCTTTGTGTATTCTTCATCTTGCCTTCCTAACACTGAACCTTGATTTGTGTATTTTAGGAGGTATTCAGGTCATAGAAGGACCATTAGGCCAAATGCAAAAAGACTCAGTGCTCTGTTCATGGAAAGGAACAAGATGGATTGGAATACATTCGCCAGAAAGGTAAAATCTTGCCAACGAGGGTTCATGGGTGAGCCTGATGACTTGAAACGGGGTAAAGAATTTCATGAATTTCCCGACTCCTGTATTTGTGAGAAACCCGTCACTGAAAAAGTAAACGAAGATGATGAAGGTAATCACCTCGATTTTCCATTGATAAATAGGCAAGGAGTAGTGGAAAAGAGAAACTTGATGGAATTCATTTAGTTTCCATGGCATTAGAGAGAATTTTTGTCCCCTTTATGGAGAGGAAGAAAAGGCATAGACGATAAGATGAGAAGAGTATCTCTATGAGGCAATTTTCATGAAGTCTGCCCTATCGTTTTCGCGCCACGGTATAGGAAGTTCGATCAAGCCTATCTTCTTCATCCATGGTACAGGAAGTTCGATCAAGCCTATCTTCTTCATCCATGGTACAGGAAGTTCGATCAATTGTTCATAACTTAGTCTTTTCTCTGTCAAAGAGTATATAGATATGTAGTTCTGTCCAAAACCTTCTGCTGCTGCTCTAGTCTTTTTATGCGCAAGCTAACATACCCCCGCCCCCTCCTGATTTATTTTATTAGTTTGTGGAACTATGATATATGAACTGAACCTATGTGGCACTACAACTGGAAACAGTTTGACTCGACAGCATGCTCGATACGCAGCCGAATTGTGGCCAGCGTTACTGACTTCATATGATTGAACATGTCAGACATTTGTGAGCCTAAGGTAATATTGTTATTTTTTGTCATTGTTTTTCATCTATTGCAATTTCAGAGAACTTTTGTTTGCAAGCAAACATAATGGATCATTTTAGTATGCTCTGCAAGTTTTCCAGTGAAAGTTACAGTAGATGATGTTCTAATTAAGTCGGATTTGTTTTAAGTTTCAGAATTGTGATTGATTCACAGTTTTATTGAGATTGGTACAATGAAAAACATCGAAAATTTATCAATGAGTTTGCTAGGATGCCATAACATAATTGAGTTGGTTGACTTTTGAGAGACATTGGTAGCATTGTAGATGTAACAATGTAGTATTTATCTCATTGAAATGCATTTAATCTAAAGCTAAATTCATTAGTAAAGGATGTCGGGTTAAGTGCGGAACTATCGGATCTCACTTGGGTTGATATAAATTCATCTCACTGAAATGCGTCGATGAAATTGTTATATTATACAACGTGCAACATTTTTTTTCCCTCTAAAAGATGATTTAGTACATTTAGGAGTTTTGTGAAGTTTTCTACTGTTTAATTATAAAACTTTAATTCTATATTTTGTGTTATCATCTTGTTGTCATTCTATGATGAATGATTTAAATATAAATGATAGAGGAAAACGATGATTAATATCTATTAATGTAGAAGATTTAAAATAAAAGAAATTAGAAATTGATAAATTCGAAGGTAAGAGCATATACTCGGGTATAAATGGAACAAAGAACTCTCGTTAAACATTGCTTTCATGACTCTTAATTCCAGCCAGTTACTACAACACATCCCTTTTGAAAAGCCTGGAATTTGACAATTTGATGTTTTTTTTTTTTTTTTTTTTTTTTTTTTTTTTTTTTTTTAATAAAAAAAACGCATGTTTTTGGATTCATCATTAACCCAAGAACAAATATTCAATTTTCTAAAATAAATTTTGTGAATTTTGCTTGTTTGTTTATTTATTAAGATAAGCAATCAAAATAAAAAGTAATAAAAAAAAGGAAAACCAACATTGAGAGGACTCTCCAGGGTGCTCTAGCTTGCTTGCAATAGCCCCTCGTTCACTCCTCCATTTGTCCCACTTTGCTATAAATCTACTTTACCTTTTACGTTCGATTTAAGACATACTTGATAATAAAAAGATTTTGGAAGTCACTTTTCATCACGTTTTTTTGTTTGAGCGATCCAAACATGCCCTTAAGAAATACACCAAAGTTTAAAAATTCTTCTCAGGAGGTGGATTACATTTAATGCCTCCTTGTGAATCATTTGAATTTGGAGTCCCTTCTTAATAAATATTTTAGAATGATTTTGTTCTGAATTGTTTTTTGGTACGCCCTTGTATTATTTAAGGACCAAACGCCCCTTTAAAGGTCTGCCCATGTAGAACCAAAAAAATTCTGTGGTTCAGAGAGTATGAGTATAGTTTTCTCAGGTTTCAGAACAACAGCCACATTCAAATGCCATTACCAACGCTACCCGCAGTCACAGCACTATTTTATGAAGCCAAACCAACATTTACATTTTCAATACATCTGGAGTGGGGAAGAAAATACATAATATAAGCAAAAACAAAAAAAGAAAAGAAAAGAAAAGAAAGGAAAAGATTCCTACTGATCTATGGAAAACTTTACTGTTCTATATATTGTTCAGTGAACAAATTATGGGCAGTACCTGAACCTTCTGACCACCTTCTGCTAGTGTACTGGGAAAACAGTAACAATCTAAAAGCACCAAGTCTGTATTTAACTCCGCGGGAACGAAGCGGAGTCGATGCTTTGATTCTGAAATCACACAAGACTAATGTGATATTATTATAGATCAAGGGGGTGGTGGAAGAGGACATGAATGGATAGCCAAACTACCTTTTGAATTCCAAGACCAACCTACAAGGAGAGTTTCAATATACATCCTGTTATGGTAGAGGAGCTTTGAGAGAGCACAAATGTGAGGTAACTTCAATAAATATGAACAACTAAAGCTAAACTTGCAGGAGTATAACTAAGGAAGCAAGAGTTTCCTTTCCTACATTTATCTATATATTAAATACAACAATATAAAACTACTGTTAAAGTCACATTAATTATCGGCAGAGGACATTTCCTGGGCCTAGAACCAAGTTCGCTAGAGACCCCCCTTAGATTTTATTCCCTGCCACAATCAAGAAATACATTTTCATCATGATGTAACGTAAATTTGAGGCAAAATTCTGAAGTGAATTTGGCACATCAGTTCTTACCTCTAGATGCATTCCTGCTCTGGCTTCTTTGACCTTTATCGTGTGAAATAAAAGGAATTTTTGAAATTGTCAATGAGCTTTGCAGTCCCTCTAATAACTGCAAACACCGAGATTCAGAATGCACACGCACGTTACAAAACATATATGAGGGTACACCGTACGTAAAATACAAAATGAATAAATGAAACAAGTGAAAAAAATAAAACAGAAAGAGAGAGAGAGAGAGAGACTCCTTTCAACGTTAGGCTCAAGGGAAAACAGAATGCACAGGCACAAACTTATTGATTAAGGTTCTTGTATCAAAGACTTACTCTTGAGGTCGGCTGAATTCGGCGGTTGGATCTACGTGGCTCAATAACATTAGAATTTGGTTTGTTAGAATCCCCAATGAAAACCTTCTCTTCCTCGATTTTTGCCAATTTCGCAGCTGCAGGAGCAAGTTTTCCTTTATTTGCTCGTTCAGGCTTCGAGTGAAATGAGGATGCTTTCTTGGGAGCATGTGCTGGAGGAAATAAGACCGAGCCCTCTGGTGCTTCTTCAATGCTACAAAAAGAAGGAACATCCATTTGGTCGTTCTTCCCTGAAGCACCCTCATTCTGGCTTCCAGGATCCTTGGTGATAACTGCTTCCTCTGTTGCCGAAGGATAAACATCAGCAGAAACATTTGCCAAAAGGGCTTTATTCTGTGAATTAGTCTTACCTGACAAACTTGGCTGCTTTCCGGACTTGACACCCATGGGCTTGGCGTCATTTGCATGTTTTTCCTTCGTTTCATATTTTGAAGTTCTTTTTGATCCTTTGGAGGTAGATCCTTGCGGCATCAAATTCTTGGCCAACTTAGCGGAATCATTTGCTTCAGTAGTTCGAGCACCCGCATCATAATGTTTGCTCACTTCCATAAATTTTCTCTTTTTTCCAGGCCTGGGAACACCAATAACCACTCTTGATGTCCCCTTTTGCATACCAGTCCGACCAGTTTTTAATGGATTAGACTTGTTCTCAGTTTGAGTATGTCTACCAACATTAAATATTTTTTCATTTGCTGCTAGCGAAGGCAAACTTGAGTCCGCTGGCTTCACTGATTCTACATCCTCCACAATCGTAGGCATTTTATCCTTCCTTTTAACCTCTGCAGCTGGACTGCCCAACTTCATGCGCTTTTCCTGAGGCATAACAGTCTGAATGCAATTGCAACTCAGCATATTTCGACAGATTAAAAATTTAGAATCAGGGTCAAACAATCATAAGTAAGGTAAGAACCTCATGAGAATAGTCATTTACATATGAGCCGGATAACTCAAGCCATTCCCCATCTTTCCATATGAGAGTAGGCCGGAGATTCCAAACTTTGATAGTGGACGTTTCACCTCGAGCTGCAAGAACCAAATGATGGTTAATTTACAAGAAAAAAGAAAAAGAGAGAGCACAATCTTCATAGAAAAAGGTCAATTAAACTCTGAATCATAGTGACATGCCTGGAAAGCAGACAGTATATGTCGTTTCATCTTTTGCGTCCTTCTCAGCAACCACTCCTTCATGCCAGCTGGAAAAATATAAACAAACAGCAGATTACAGATTGAACATGGGGTGATATAAATGGTACCCACGCACAAAATCTATATCTTTTAACAGTGTAGCTGTTGAAACTACTCAAAGCAGCTAGCCCTTATAACAGCGTAATTTTGTAATTACTTAGTCTCTAACCTATTTAGAGACGCAAGCCTCATTTGTATTAGACGTGACAAGATAACAAAAAATTACTTGCATGATGGCTCTTAACCAATCCTTATGCATAAGGACTTGAAAAATCAAGTATCCACAGGAATGTAAGGTTCTCCCTATGTTTTGGGACGGTCAGTGCTCTTATGATAAACTCCCAAATTAGAAACTCAGATAAAAGAGGTAAGTACTGGAATCTCGTAGTTCTATACTCTCTCTATGAATGTGATGAAATCATTTTCATAATTACTTGCTTTCAAGCTTTTGGAGTTTATCCAGAAAGTATTGTGCAGTCATCATTAAAGATACTGTTCTTTGAAATGACATTTGCACTATCTTAAGGAAACTTGGCTCCAAGAATATGAGGGGTTTTCCAAAGATAAGATAGGTATGTCGGGGATCTGTATGATTCTCAGTGACTTTGGACAGGAGTGTATCCACCCCCTTCTCACCGTATACTATGTTGCGTAATTAAAACTATTTGCAATAAAGAAATGAGGAAGCACAGAGAGAAAACAACACCTATTCTGCATCCAAGCATCAACTTTGTCTCCAACTGACCAGATGTAGTCCCCTGCAACTGCTCGGCGTCTCTTCCTCGTTCCTTCACTTGGCAAGCTAGTCATAGGACGAGAAATTCGTATCCTTGGTGCCATACCCCCTTGACCATCAAGAGCAACCCACTCCTTTAGTTGACCTGACCCTGTACAAATCAAGAAAGTGAACAGTCAGCAAAGAGAAGTCAAGAACTGTACATGTTTCTAAACCTCAATATACTCTCAGTTTCTTAAGAGCCCAATATACTCTCATGAACTTGTCAAAATAATTTATGGACAAGAAAATGATAAAATAGTTTTAACTACATCTTCTCTTGCAAGCAAGAATCAAATAATGTGCCTTGGTCAATCTCAAATTACAAAATCATAAGATCATCAGCTTACATTTGATGCTTCGCTAGTCATTACCTTGTTCAGGTTGAAGTTCAGTGTAGGACACATAAGCTTTCCCTTCCTTCACACTCAGCACATTGGCTGTGAACCAAGAAGCTTTTAATCCATTTCCATCCTTAAAAACCTAATTCATAACCAATCTAGTTAGTACAAAATCAAGAGTCAGAAAACATCAATAAATGATTAGTAAATACAGGTGCATACTTCTTAGCATTTAAATTCCACATTGGAACTTCTACTCATAGCTTCAGCAAACTCAAAAGAAGAAGAAAGAATAAATATCAACAATGATGAGACTTTAAAAAATTAAATATAACAATCTCATACCTCGACATGGGAACCTTCCTTGATGCTACTTTGTCTTAAATCCTTGGGCTTTTCACACTCGTTCTGGGAGGATCTTTCTCCAACCTCAGATTCTGGAACAACACCAATGGTTTTTGTCAGGCCAGAAGCATTTTGGTCCTTGTCCCCTCTCAGATCATTTTCACGAGGTGGTACAGAACTTGGGATACCTTCGACCAATCTGGGATGATTCTCAACAGAACCCATAGATATGTCTCCAGGAATAAGTGAAGTGACATTGACACTTGCCTGAATTTCATTCTTACCTGACAGTCCCTCTCTAGGATGCTTAATTGCTGAATTGGAATATCCTCCATTAACATCATCAGATCTCATAACCATCTCAGATGAAACTTGAGGGACTTTCCAATAACCCTCTGGACCAGCTTCTACTAACTTGCCCAAGGGAAGAGGATCGCTCATGGCAACTAACTTTCCAGCTTGTGACACCGCAGCTGCTGCCAGCTCGGCAGCTTTGACAATGGCATCCACATTTTCAGCATGCTTAGAAGCAGCTGATGCAGCTTCAACCCTCTTTCTAGCTGCCTCCCTAGCAGCAACAATAATAGAACTGGAACTATTTCCTCCATCTTCACCCCTCAAGATGGACGCTGGAGTGGCCTTCCCTACACCAACAGCACTTCCATGAACAGGAACTTCATTGCTGTGACAAGAAACTTCATGGCTAGATGAAGTCAACGCCTGATCAGCCATCAATTTTGCTTGACGTGCAGCATTTAATGCCACATTGGCAGCAGCAGCTGCAGCCTTTGCGACGGAAGCAGCTGCTGCTATTGCAACAGCTGCAGAAGCTAGTTTAGCTTCAACAGCTGATACTAATTCTGAATTTTTCTGTCTGTCCAATTGACTCCACAATTCTGCACTGTGTTTAACAGCTTCAGATGCAAACAGTGCAGCATCCTCAGCCACTTGCTTAGCCTCCGCAACCTTGCCAAGTGTTTCCTCCGAAAACATAGTTTTCCCTCTCAAATCTTGACCGGCGTTCTTTGGGTGAGTAGGTGGACACAATGAAGATGCAGATAAAATCAAATTCTCAGAAGGTGCCTTAAGGTAGACAGATGGAGATGTTGCAAGAGTAGAAATTGTAGTTGTAACCACAGCTGAAACTGGTTTTAAATGTGGTTGAACCTGCATAGTTATAAGGCCCGGATCCTCAGAAACTGTAATCTTCTTTCTTTTTCTCGTTTTTGATTCAGTCAAATTTTGCCCGGTGGTTACTGACACCTTTTTTAACTCGAGCAGGGGGGAGGCCCCAGTTAATGCATTACAAGTAGTTCCACCGTGAACCATTGAACCAGAGGGCTTCACGGTGGAGGATTGTGGCATAGATGATTCCTTCAATGGCGTTAAGAGAACTGGCTCAGTATTTGGCAAACCAGAAAACTGTGCACCAGAGTCAGGTGTCGATGTCTGAGTAGCAACCCAGGTACTATGGAATGGGGTCTGAGAAAACCATGACAGATTATGACCAATGAAGTTCCTGACAGGAGGAGTCTGATACGGATGCAATGGAGAAAGTGCTTGCTGATAGTCTATGACTGGACTTCGAGGCATAATACTAGGTTGCAAAGTACTTGAAGGTGTGGAAATATTCCAGAGTGGTGAGGAAAGAGGGATAATAGGATTTAACACCGTTGAAGTATTCTTACTGCTAACTCGACTGACTGGAGGAGATACAGCTTTACTTTGTAGTGTACTTTGTTTATTTCCTTTCTCAGTACTCCTACCTACAGAGCAAAATTTTAAATTCAGAGAGACAAATAAGCCTAGAAAAGTATAAAATGCCTCACAAAGTACCGGATTGTGATTGCAAAGGTGTCTCTGGGTTAATAGGCTGAGTTTTTTTTCCATGAAGCCTGTCCACACACATACGCCAGGCATTCTCCCAAAGGTTTGTTCTACCATCTGAATTTAAGAATCACATAAATAAAGAAAAACCGACATCCATATAGTGAACCAAATCAATGATAGGGGAAAATTTTACCATGTCCTCCAAATGCAGCCAGCATGTATGCCTCATCTGGTGCTGTACCTTGACTGCAGCAACGATTAAATCCATAAAAATTACATAGTAGAAAGAAGCTCAATTAAACGAACTGTATGAGAAATTTTCTGTGTTTATTTAAAAGGATGAAGTGCCTTTTTTTCTGTCTGCCTCTTTTTTTAATAGGACAAGACTTCAATCTCTTAAAACGTTTTTCAACAGTAACGAATGGTGAACAATTACAATGGCTTTCAGTTCTGACACGAACTTCTCTAAAACATATACAGGAAACTGAGAGAAAATTATAATTTTATTGGGTTGTTTTAAGTAAGAAAAATAAATTAAGAACTCACATCAAAGCTCCATAAACAAAAATCTGAGCGCGCAATTGAACTTGCTGCAAGTCTGTGAAAGGCTGTAGAAACATTTGAGATGGGGAAGCAGAATTCTTCAAAGAATTGTTCAAGTCTGGAATGCTGGAAGCTGAAGCACCAATAAAGACAAATGGTTTAGCACCACTGGACTCCACATGCCCATGATGTTGTATCTCATTAGACTGTGCAAGCTGGAAAATTCCAGGATTGTGCATGGGCGTACTTTTAGATTGCTCTAGTTTCTCTGATTTCTTCATGTGACTGCCCTTTGCAGATGACTCTTTCCCTGATCCTTTGGCAGAAGCACGCCTATTTTTACGCTCAGAAGTGCCCTTGGAACGACCACGTGCAACTTTTACCTCAGACACCTGAGGGCTCCCATGCGAAATTTCCTGAGCATTCTTGACGTCCAATTTGGATAGGCCAGAAGATGATTGAGGTCCCGCCACAACCTTCGATAAAAATAATCCACAATGTGAAAACAGAAATGTGAACAGAAAAAATGTATATATTATCCTGTGAACAAAAAGTTGTTATGAAGGGGGAAAAGATCTAATGGCATCCATGACATGAAGGAAAAGAATCACCAAAGAAGCATTGGCTGCTGGTGCAACTGCAATATCAGAATAATTTTTTGGCAGATCTACCGATGAACTGGACACAAAGGTAAGAACTGTCTCACTTTCGGAGGCACCGTTTCCTTTGGGCAACTGGGAACCAGACGATGCATTGCCAACCACCGTACCATTGGCCTCTGGAGCTTCAACATTCTTACTTAATGGCCCATTATTTGACTCCTTTTCATCTGGATCACAAGAAGCCACAGTAGTTTTGACAACATCAGGTAAATTAGGATGTTTATCAGTATCAGTACAATTATCACTCTCCATCACAGTCGTCTGTTCATGAGGTTGAGGAAAAGTAGCTGAACATAATGAACCTTCCTTTAAGCCAGCAGCATCTGCAACCGAGTAGTGAGAGAAAATTCAAGTTTAAAGAAATTTGGAAATTATATACAAGTTTTAACGGCATTTCCAGTACCACAGCACAAAAACAAGAACATATCATTCAATTTTACTTCATCTAGAGGAAAGACTAAATGCCCTTATTTCTTTTCCTACATTTGCTCAGAATGTAGCCTGCCGCATGCAAATTCTTTTCCATGCAAAACGAAATTCATGTCAACAGAGCATTTACCAGAAGCAATCAACAATCTGTACAAAATGATAAAAGCGATGAACAGAATAAGCAGAGTAGAAGGTTCAATACTGAATTCCGATCCAAGTCTAGTTACATATTAAAATGCACGGATAAGAAAACAAGAGATGCTGACTATTGGTTTGGTTGTATTTGTTTTCTTTTGGAGGCTCCATCATTAAAAGAAAAGGTGAAAGGAATCACTATGATAACACTACTAAATGGAAATATTTAAAAAAAATGAAAAAAGAACAAAACATCTAATAACTCTAGCAAGTCTTTTATGCTATTCTAGTGCTTTTATGATTAAATCTCCCTAAATCTTTGGTTATAATTGAATATATATTTGAAGAGCTTTGATTGTTCCATCTAAGTAATTGAAAGCTAAGAAAAAACAACATTATGCTAATTTGGTGTTACAGTATCCATGGAAATAGTTTACCAGTAAACTTGTAGGTTGAAACATTTCTAGGAGCAAAGTGTACTTGATGTAGTACGAGGAAAAATAACTCATTAATTGATTTCACGCTTTTGTTACATTCAACCCAAAACAACTAATGAAAAGCTGTCACTCTAGCACCTCAAATTCATTTGGAGGATTATAAGGATGGAGTAGCTGTATTTTGATGAGAGAAGAAGATTGGGGGGCTTGATTTTGAGAGGAAAATGAGGAGAAATAGCAGAAAGTCATTCCCAAGGAGATAAGTAGCCAGGAAAAAGGGGCAGCATTGCAACTTGTGTTCTGACTACTCAGTGGAATCCAGATTCATGAAGACATTGACAAGCAAGATGATCACCCTGGAAGTAGAAAGCTAGACGCGATCGAAAATGTGAAAGCCAAGATGCAAGACAAGGAAGGCATCCCACCTGACCAACAGCAATTAATCTTCATGGGTATAAGCCAATTGAAGATGGCAGAACTCAAGCATATTACAACATCCAAAAGGAATCAACTTTGCATTTGGTGCATCAACTGCGCGGTGGGATCAGATTTTGTGAAGACGTCGAAGGGGACGGCGATCACATTAGAGGTTGAAAGCTTGGACACAATCGACAATGTGAAACTGAAGATTCAAGACAAAGAAGGAATACCTCCCGATCAACAGAGACTAATCTTTGCTGGAAACAATTGGAGGATGGTTGGACTTTGGTTGATTACAACATTCAAAAGGAGCCCACCCTCAACCCGTGCGGAGGCTTTTAGGTGGTTCAAATGATTTTAGGTGATCAAAAGGGTTTAATAAAAAAAAATTAAAAAAAAAAATTAAAAAAAAAAATCTTAACAAGTAAAAGGCATTAAAAAAGAAAAAATTTATCTCTTCTTGAACAATCACTTGGAAAGATAAATTATCCAAAAAAAAAATGACTGACTGAAAAATCTTCAAGATATGTAGTAAAATAATTTTTTTTAAATAAGTAGAAACACTTCTCAATGGAGTACAATCAAACATATTTAAAGCACTTTCTAAAAAATTTAAGATATAAAAACAAATTTATTAAAAGTATTTTAAGAAGCACTTAAACTAGAAGGTATGTCAAACACACCCTTCATCGGCTGAAGGTCTATAATGCTAAAGGAGTTTCACAAAACCAACCACGAGAAGAAGCTGCTAGCTGAAACAGAAAATTTACCACAAAACTAAAAGATTTAAACTTCAAGAACCAATAAAATCAAATAATTTATCATAACATATTGTTTCAAATGCATTTATCTAGAAGTTAGATAATTTGGTTACTCACTGTCGGTGTTCACTGCAATAGCTTTCTGACAATTTTTTCCCACAGATTCCGATAAAACTTTAGTATTTTCCTGATCTTCCTGATAAGTATCAAATGTTTCTCCTGGCAATGGAGTTAAAGATGAGTAGTCATGTAGCAAAAAAATTCTAAGAAATCATTTAACAACTTGGTCGTTAAAAACATGGAAAAGATACACTGAAATAATTGTGCAAGTTAAGTGATCAAAACCAACAATGTTTAAAAAAAAAAAAAAATGTCATGGTTTGAAGGACTCTAAACAGAAGAAAAATCAGAAAACAACTGGCAATATAACACATTTTCATATTTTTTTCAATCGCATTAGTAATTAGCAGTGTTCTACAAGAGAATTGAAACCATCGGTGTGCAGGCAAGAGAATCATTGGAATGTAATTATCTATCAGATCCTTTCTCGAAGGTCCCAAAGTAACACTATGACGATGGGAATAGGTCAGACCATGTAAATCAAGGGGGATTGACAAATGATACATGGAGCCAGTAAAGTCGATAACACATGTTGGCAGCTCCAAAGTGCAATGCGCACACATTGGGGGATGGAGGGTGACCAACCCTTGCCGACTGATTAAGCCCTTGTATCCTTTACAATGTTGGGCCTTGTATAGAGGAACCTCAAGAGAGATGGAAATCGGGAACTTGCGAACACACCATCAATGAAAGGTAACTGAGGCCACCCAACAAGGGAACGAAGCTCAAGAGATACACATAGTCGTGATGGGGCGTCGGTGTTTCAGCCGTCCACAAACTCATGCACACCACCTAGACGCCAGATGCCGTGAGGAGAAAGACCACCACACAACAAACATGTGTCGTGGGGCAAGCAACATGCACAGTAAGTGCATTCAACGTGTCATGCTTATCCAAGGCATGTTGCCTGTGGCCGTGTGTCGGATTCTCCGATCATGCTTGTCCAAGACGTTTTGTCCATGGTCGCATGCCTGTTCCAAACTCCCTTAACTTTCTTTCATGTATAGTTAGGTCTTTAATATTCATGTTGTGTCAATACGAGGGTGTATGACCGTTTACCAAAATCGTGTCTACACTAGCCAAAATGTACTATAGAAGGATATGACTAGTTGTCAATTCTTTCTACCTGAGTTAGATACTATCAAAGTTGTGGTCATTGCTTATTCGCTTTTAGCCTATAACATGGCTTTCTTTCAAATTGTTTTTTAACGCATTTCTTTACTCATGTTTTCTAAAACATTTCTCTCAAACGTGACCTGAGACTTGTGTCAAGATTGTCCACAAAATCCAACCTTCACACGGCTGACTTATTTGCTAGGTTAGAACAAGTGCTTCACAATCGCTCTCCCGCTGCCACAAGAGTGCGATTGTGACACAACACACGATGCACTATGCAAAGGCACATGATAACATTTTGTGTACACGTCTCTCTTATCTTTGATTTTTTATATTGTGGCAATTGGTATCTAAAATTCAGATTCTGGGTACCATCTACAAAGAAAAACAAGATAGGGAAAACTAGCCAAAATAAAGCTGTAGAATGCAATACAGCACCATAGGAATCCGTCTAGGGTTTCAGACCAGAGTCCACAAGTCTTAACACATAGGGAACTCTGCTAAACACTAGGAAAAGTGATAGTCCTTAAAGAAAAATAAACCTAACTCGACTAGGACACTTGTTAACTATTACTTATTAGACTGAAGTTAAGTATATTCCAGTTACAAGTTAATCAATATTAGATTTTCAAGAAATTACTTCTACTTAAAGAAATCTAGAAGACTTTGCTAGAAAAAAAAGTAAAGAATATTAAATTCACTTCAGTTAGTAATAAAGAAAACTAATAATTTAATTTCACAGACACTTAAAACCTTTAAACTAACTCGCAAATCCAAAGAGACGCACCTGACTTTTTAACACCACTATCACATGCTTTTGCAGTTGTCTTCACAAAAGCTGGATCAATGTCCATTTCCTGTCCGCAGTCCTGGATAAGATTATTGGCAACGTCTACTTGAGGAATAGGTTGGCTCTCTGTGTTGCAGCCATCTGTATTCAAATTCTTTGAAATAGATTGATCAACACTTTCATCTAATCCCTGGCCAGCAGTAACACAAGCAGATTTGTCAGCTTGAGAAAGAGGATGAAACTCCGCCACAGGTTGAGAAGTATCCAACAGAGAACTTCCTTCAGCAGGAAGTATCACAACACTTTCTTCTTTTCTATCTGGTTGAGTAAACTCCACTACATTAGGTTGCAATAGATACTCTTTGTCATCAGCATCTTTTCTGTCTGTCAAAGCTTCAACTAAGGGTAAGGAGTCGCCCTGTAATATGCCACATGGTCTCACATTGGCATCCTCTAAGCCAGAAACTGATATAGCACATACTGCCTCAGATGTGTGGTCAGAGGTAGAAACTGACACTGCAACTATAGGAAGGAGAAAAAAAAAAAAAGTAAATGGCTCAAATATGCTGCATATATAACTTTTTTTTTTTTAATAAGAAACAATTTCATTCATGTATGAAATTTACCAAAAATGGAAAAACTCTCTAAATGAGTTACAATAAACTTCTCCATGAACAAAAGTGAAGTATAGCTATCTGACATCAAACATGCACAAAAATTACGTATGAAGATCACATACCTGATTCCTCACCAGCATTAACACTGGACTCCAATTTTGTATCTATCGTCTCACTTTCGACACCACTCTGTTGAAAAGACGGGGATACAATTCTCTTATCTGTGACAGGAGACTCAGTAGTCTTGTCATTCACACTAATAGAATCAGAAGATAACCGCCTTTCTTCCATGTCACTGACAGAAGCATGTTCAGCATGGCTATCAACTGGCTGGCACGGTTTATTTTCCTCGCATAAGTGTGTTGATTCAGCCCCCGTGGTAGGAAAGTTGTCTGAGGGAAGAGTGCACTCACAAACATCTCTAGAACTAACAATAACTTGTGTTTCCTTTGAAAAATTATCAGGAATATCTCTGATATGACCACTGATGCTTTTGTCGACCTTAGAGGAATTACTTTCATCTATGGCAGATGCAGAAGACTCAGACTTACTATTCTGTATCTCGATGTCCAAGGGAAAACATTGCTGCTCTTCAATAAGTATTTCCTGTGTATTAGCCATCTGCCCAACTGAATGAACTTTAGGCCCTTGAAAGGCACAAACTTCAGCATCAATGTTTTCCCCCTCACCTGCACAAGCCTCCGTTCTAGCATCGCCTTCAACAACTGTAGGTAATACCTCATGCATGTTTTCTTCGGACGGATTCCCGATCTCCAAATTGTTACACAAGACCTTATCATCAAGATTGTTAGTTTCAGCAGGAACTCCAGATGTAAACTCTCCACTACCTGAATGGAACTCACAATCTCCCTTCAAGGTCATACTTGCATGGGACTGAAAATTCGCAGTAGTAGAATCCACAATCAATCTTTCTACTGCAACTGTAGGTGATAAAAGAGGGTGGTCTTCTTTACTAAAATCATGTGAATCTTGTTCAATATTTTCAATATGTGTACTAACAGGATTCTTGCATAAATCTTTTATTTGCTGTTCAATATTCTGATTGCTCAACTTTCCACTGCCTGCTTGCGTGAAAGTAACCAAATTATTTATATGCTTTCCTGAAGCGGTAAAATCATCTTGCCCTTTATCTTCCAATGATATGGCAGCAAAAGTACCAGGCGTACTTGGACATGTTAGCTTACTGTTTTCTTCAATAACTGGACTTCCCTCACTTGCTGGAATGTCATCAAGTTCATGGGAAACACCGGGATCATCCTCATCCAAACTTCCATCAACAGTTTGAATCCCTTGAAATTCAGTAGGGTCGTCCATTTGAGGCTGTTGTTGCTCCCCTCTTATGTCCTCATTAACATGCAATTCCTCAAGACTGATATCTGGTAGTAGCGTAGGCTGTACATCGCCTACTTCAGAAAAACTACTACCGTCATCTTTTAAAGTAGGGTCCATTGGGTTTGTTAGGTAGTCCAATTTCTCACAAGCATTTGACTTCCCAGTAACCGTTGGTGCGAGATTGATATCTTCCTGCCCAACAGATTTCAATAACATTTCAACAGATTCAGAGGAAGTGGCCTCCGACCAAACATTTTTCCGTCTCAATATAGAACAAGATTCTGCTGCACAAGAACTAATCCCTATCCCACTACTTCCACGAGAATAATCTTCAATCCACTGATTATCTTCGTTAGTCTCAATACCCAAGAACACCTCAGCTTCAACCAAACTATCAAATCTTACATGCCCCTGAAGGGGGTCGTCAAAATCAAACTTTGGGAGAGCATATTGCCGAAGAACAGGAGGAAATTTGGCACTTCCTTCACCAGCTAAATGAAGATTCTGGCTTTGAAAGTCATTGTCATCATAATCCATGGGTTTATCTCTGCTTTAGAAATGATTGGGAAAAACAATGGTTAGAAAAGGTAGTTATGATACGAATATTTATATCCACATTTAGAATAAATTCGTCTTAAGAAATTGGGAACTTTCAAAATCCTTATACTGCTCTTAAAAATCTTCAAACCAAGTAAAATACAGGGATCATGCAACGTATATTATATTAGAAGTCATTCATCTTGTGTTTGGACTTGTTTAACCATCACAGAAATGAAATGTCTTTTTTTATATATATAAGAAACTGAACAAACATTCAAAACACCAAGGCACCCAAAAAACAGCCTAAAGGACAAAGGGAGACAAGGCTTCCCTTCCCAAAAGAAGGACCTACCTAAAGCACTCCACTCAGTTCATAGTGTAAAAGGAAAAATTACAGGAAGAATTGTGTAAGGCACTCGAACTGTAAGCCGTGAACTGTACAAGATCACAAAAAGGATCAAAAGAGATTGACTTATCTGTAAAAACTCTAGCATTACTTTCTTTCCAAGTCAGCCAAAGGATTGCCTTTGAGACACTTGCCCAAAGCACCTTAGCTTTATCTTTCAGCCAACAACTGGACAGAGCTTCAACCAATATCCCTCTAGCGTATTTGGAATATTCAAAAAAATCTACTCAAAAGAATCCCACACCTTTTTCACAAACTTGCAACGAAGAGATGAAGTTTTATTGTAACTATGATTCATATGACAAAGTTTTATTCTAACCATGATTCATTCCTAATCAGTTTAACCTAACTCGATTTTCCTCTTCACAGGTAATTCTTTTTTCTTCAACTTCAACTCCCCCTCGGTCTTTTCCTTCTAAACTCAGAATCCTCCAGGTATAGATATTCCATCCTTTAAAGCTAAGTTTTACCCAAGTAACATTATCCTCCTTTCCATGAAATTTTCCTTCCTTCATTCCTTCCTAATTTTTTCCCCCTCCACCACCATTTTTAATTAAATTTCCTTTCATGATTCGTACAAAAGATTTCTACTCTTGCTGCCAAGACCAGAAACATTTCCACCCAAATTTTGCCATTCCAGCACCAAATTTTCCACCTTTCACCAGCATTTTTAATCAAACTTCCTTTCACGATTTGTACAAAAGATGGCTTCTCTAACCCCTTAAATCAGAAACAATTCTACCCAAATGCTGCCATTCCAACACTTCCTACTCGTCCAATTTCCTCTTGAAATCTCCCAACAGCTCCCAAAACGCACTCCACCCACCCTTGTTAACCTTGCTATAACCATAGTACATCTTTGACACCTTCATTAGAAAGAGAAGAGATTTCCATAAATCATATAAATTGATTTGATATTCTTTCCATACAAACATAAATTTCTTTCTTAAATATTTACCGATCTAAGAATAATGAAGAAAGATCCATCCATATTTGTTCCAACCATAGAATGTGCTCCCATTACACTCTAATATGAAACAAAGCTCTGTTTTTTCTGCTCAGCAAACTTCATCAAGAAACCTGGCGAGACATTGACTACCCAAATGAAGAAAGATCTGTTTTCACCCTTGCAACTATTATAATCAATGAAAACTCACAAGATTGAGTTTTCTTTACAGCAAGAAGAAAAGGTAGAAAAGAGAGACAACAAATAGAACACACCTAATGAAGGAAGACTTGTTTTCCACATAGCTACTACTGTAATCCATAAAAACTCGCAAGAGTAAATTTAATTGACACCAAGAAAGATGAAAGAAATGAGAGATGGTGAGAGAGAGACTGAGAGAATAGAATAGATCAAGCACCTCTGATCACCAACGTTTGTTATAAAAATAACTATACAAATTCTTTTTTTTTATATATATATATATAACCAAACTTTGATTGAGAAAACAAAAGGACACAAGGACATACAGGAAGAGAGCCCACAAGAAAGGAAGCAAACTACCTCCAATCCTGTAAAATAAAACCTAATGTAAAATTACAAAAAGGCTTCACCGCAGAAGCTCGCAAGAAATATAGAACCAAAAGACAAAACCTCACTCAAAAATCTCTCAAACTCTCTAACAATTCTATTGTTCCTCTCACTCCAAACCTCACCAATTCTAGACTAGTAAGCAAAATCACGCCACCAAAGAATATGATCAAGATCCTCAACGGCCCTCCTACAAAGGATACAGCACAATGAGCCATCAAGTTGGGCACTCTCTTCAACACCATAAGGTGCTAATTTGTCCATGGAGGACCTTCCAAATAAAAAACTTAAACCTTCCTTGCGATTTTCACCTTTCACAACAAGGGAAAGATGGAACCACCTAGGGCAGAAAGACTAACTAGACAAGGAAAAATGGATTTATACAAAAGCCCTTTAAAGGAATAGGATTCCAATTATGAGTATCCCTTCTACGAGAAATACAATAAAACTTCCAACTTCCAAAGCAAAGAAAGAAGGTCGTCGAACAATTCACACAGAAACCCCAATAAAGGCGAAGGAAGAAGACATGGGCTGAGACAAATCAGCAACCACTGAATGATTTTTTAAACTTCTAATAATTTCATAATTTTACAAACTCATGAAATTGCTAGAAGTTCGAAAAATTCAGCACACCTTCATCATAAAGTTTATTTTTACAATAATTGACAATTATGTAAAAATAGCTTGGATATCATCTATTAAACTACATAGATTGACGAGTTGAATGATTACTGTTAACATAAGAGGAATTAGAATAAAAAATACTTTTAAACATTTTTTATACATTGAAATTTGAAGGAACATTGTAAGTTGGGAGAGGATAAGAAAAGATATATTAACCACATTACTTTGAAGCACGCGGATTTCTTTTTTCTTTTTTCTTTTTTCTTTTTTCTTTTTCTTTTTTTCTGTTTGCATGGTATTTTAAACCTCATGACCAAACATGACCATGAAATTATGAACCAACTGCAAGTGAACAAAATCTTGCTTCCTCTTGCTTTCTTTATATCGAAAACATATGTATGAATCAAAAACCAAAGAAGCCTTAATTACCAACAAAAAAGAGAGGAAGAAGAAAATGACAAACACATAGGATTTAGGCCTAGGTATGGTCAATAACTTTTCAACATAGCTCACCACCAAGCCTCTTCAAAACATAATTCGTCATGTATTTAACCGGTGCAAGCTGATTTATGCTGGCTTTGGTGGTTCTTTTGCAGTAACATATACAACTTGTTTAAAGTGGACTATGCAGCGTGCAAAACTAGCATGCACAGGAGGAAAAAGGATAAAAGTACTGCTGTGGATTAAAATATGACAAGTGCGAGAAGCCCATGAGACTTGTGGACATCGTCGTTTAAATATATCCATGTTCTATATGCAGGCAACAACACGTCAATTTCAAATATCAATTCATGATGAAATGAGATTGTAAGTCCTTTCAATTAAATCTTGCCCCTCCTTGCATACCATTTAGTACCATTGTGTTATTTATCAATACAAAGAATGTTAAAAATAGGAGTTCGCCAAAGCAGAATGTACATAGATATAAAGTTTTTTATTCAACTTGTTCTTCAGATATATAAAATTCCACTAATGTACAGTAGCTGTGTTGATTTATCTTTCTCGTTGGTTGGAATATCGTTCAAGTAGACTAGCACAAATTTTCCATACAAAAAGGCTGTACATTTTTCTACTTCTAATTCTGTTCAGAGAGGTTTCTACCCTTCCTTGATCCATGAGACCTTGTAAGAAGTAGGAAGACTAGGCGTCTACATTTCCAATTATTATTTACACAGCTCAAATCTCCAGCAATAGAATCTACAAAAACTAGTAGGTACCCATTCTAGAAACTAGTTCATCGATGCAACACATGGGACGAGGTTACCCTACTAAGTACACATACTATTGGCCATATACTCTCAGAGAACGGTTTCTGACTGGAATAATTAGTATGAGAAACTCTCCTAAATCCCCATACTCACATAGCTGCGAGACACGAATCCAACATTCCACGACATTGGCATTTGGCATGTATCAAAAACCACACCAAAGTGCTAAAAATTAATGAAAACTGATCTCGGGACAACTTTAAAGAAAATCCTCAATAACTTTATTCATAAATCCAGCCTTACAGCTCATCGTTTCAAAGCAGACTAAGAGGCACACTCGCCCTAAATAATCGCAACCAAAAAAAACACATGTAATCAACAAGCCAAAATAATTTTTTGAAAAAAAAAAAGGAAATGAACAGTACCAGAAGAAGTAAGTCTAGAGACGCTACCTCCCTCCATCCGGTGATGAAAACCAACCCGTTTGATCTCAGCTATTCACTTGTCTTACAGTCATCTACTGCTTCAAACAAAAACCCTACGCTTGAGTCGGTCTCGACCGCAGCAACCAACCTAGTACAAGCAGTCGCAGCACTAACTCCTCAAACGAAAATAGAAAAAGAAAACCCAAACGGCATTCAGCGAGAAATCCAATAGGCTGATAAGAGAAAAGACAAAGAGCTTTGGGTTCTCCGATTATGGAAATTAGGGTTCCGGCAAATCGACGGTGAGATATGATGTCAGAAGAGTGAGATGAAGACGAACAACAACAGAAAGAGAGAGAGAGAGAGATAAAGAGAAGCAAGAGAGCATTCGTACCCTTTTTTTTCTTTATTTATTTATTGTATTTATTTATTTATTTATTGTATTTATTTATTTATTTATTTATTTTTTGTGGTAAAATTGTAATTATAAATTTGTGTTTCGGTATAATAGCTGCAATCGAGCTCGGCTTTCTTTTCGTTGAAGTAAAATAATAATAATTAAAATTAAAAGTGTGCGCCAAAGAGAACACGACACGTGGTATCTTGCGTTCATGAGGAATATACATTTTTCGAGCCAAGTACAGTTGTCTGAAATTTGTTTAAAAAAATAACTAACTTTTTAGTTTTAAATTCTAATTCAATTCTTGAGAAAAGTAAATAAAATATATATTTTTTTATTTGTAAAATAATATTTAAAAAAAATGCAGTAATATATTAAATTTTTATGTAAACTCATGTATGTTATATTTGTAAAAAAATATTTGAAAAAATGCAGTAATACGCTAAATTTCTATGTAAAGTCATGTATGTTGTCTTTGTAAATAAAATATTTAAAAAAATGTTGTAATATAATCGTTTATGCTAAATTTATTTGTAATTCTAGTTTAAATTTATGTTTAGAATTATTATTTGAATTTCAAACCAACTTTTTATCTGAAATATTTGATTAATAAGGTAATATTGATCTTTCTATAATGACTTGTTTTTTTAAGAGATTTAAGCTACTGACTATCACTTACTAATATAAGATATATGAAAATATATGTAAATTTAAATCGATAAAGACGTGTGTGCATTTAAAAGAATCTTAGTAAAACATCAGTCAAAATTACTGAAAATAACAAATGTAAAACAACTATCTAATCTGACGTCTATAATCTTATAGCTCATGCACACATTTGCCCGATCATTCTGTCTAACCTTCATTTGAAATATGAGTTGAAGTATCGTGGATGAGTATGAAAATACTTAGTAAGTAGTTTACCGGTAGTTTTTAATTCTTTGTTAAGTCTTATGACATTGGTTCGTTCGTTCATTTGATGTCTTAGACATATTTAGGAATTCGTTCCTAAGTTGGAGGACTATAAGTTTACTTAGTCACTTACGCTCAACATAGGGTCATGGAGTGGAAACCGTGAGTTCTCTTTCTTTGGTCGTAATTGATTGGTTGGGTCTTATGATTCATTCTTACGGCTATAAGAGTTCTTGTTTAGGTGTTCTAGTATTCCCCCTCTCGTATTCCAATTTATAGTTCTTATCATACCATTATGAACACTATTTTCAGATTTTTTTAAAAGGATTCAATTGTCTGTTGGATGAAAAGAAAAGTCCCACATCGGTTAATTTAGGAAATGATCATGGGTTTATAATCAAGAAATACAATTCCCCAAAGCAGAGCAACGAGAGCTTATGCTCAAAGTGGACAATATCATACCATTGTGGAGAATCGTGTTCATCTAACACGGTATCAGAGTCATGCCCTAAACTTAGCCATGTCAATAGAACAAATGACTCCAAAAGGAGGCTCCTCTAAGGGGTCAATAGAACAAAAGCCCAAAGCAAAGTCATGAAAGTCGTACTCAAGCAGTATAAAAGAGGTTGTGACCCTTAATCTCGCTCTCATCCAAACAAAATCACGATTAAAGAATGGTTGACCTATAAAGTACACATAAAATGTAGTCCCTTATATTATGTTATCCGGACCCTTGACGACCGTGTTGAGTTCGGAACTAAGGGTTAGTTAGTGAACTTCTAATCGCTCCTATATAACAACATCAAACATCGGATACATGAATATTTTATCACAAGTGTCACTTTACCATTTTATTCTTCATCATGTATGCATCTACACTCGAGTTCTTCTCCAATGTTGTGTTGCTTCCTACCATGAACCTATAGGGACAAGAAGCAGTCCAAAACGTTGATAAACAAAGACAATTTAGATCCGAATTGGTTAGAGTTTTCATATCAGCCTTATATTCGTGGATTCATCTCCAACTTGACCGATCGATGCAAACTCTTCAAGGTTACTTTATAAAGGAGATAATTTTGAGTAAGATCAAGTATGTTAGTACGCTTTTGAAAGTCTTAAGAAGTACTCACTTAATTCTCGTGTATTAGGTGTCTTCATAGCAGGAAAACCACCGATACTGTAAATTAAATTGTCGTGCAAGAAAATTAGTTCAGAGCATTGCTAGTACAAAAGAAAGAAAGAAAATGGAAAGGAACGATTCTTTTGTTACACAAGTCCGACTCTAAATCCAATCATGATTTAACCATATTGTTTTTCACTTTAAATGATGTAAGCAAGAATCCCGATTAATATAGAAGTTTAAAGATCCATTTGACACCAATCGTGGATTCTTTGCCACTTCTCCATAATGTAGCTCATGTTAGATGAACACAACCCTTCACAATGGCATGACACTGTCCACCTTGATCTCATGGCTTTGAGCTTCCCCAAAGGTAGGGGTGTACATGGTCGGGTTGGGTTGGGGGATTTTTTGACCCAACCCAAAAGTTCGGGTTGGTTGGATTGGTAACCCAACCCAACCCGAAAAATTTCATAACCCAAACCAACCCAACCCTCTATTTTCGGGTTGAGTTGTCGGATTATTAAAAAAAATTATTTATCCACAATTTATAATTATTCAGATACCATCTTTAATGAAAGATAATTAAAAGTTCATAAATCAATCTATAATTATTCAAAAAAAAAAAAAAAAAAATCAATCAAGGACCCGGAGCGAAAATGGTAACATATTAACGTAGTTTAACATTATTATAAAACTAAAAACAACTAAAATATCAACATTCGTTGATGTTAAGAATGAGAAATAGAAAGAGAATTGGAATCGAAGAAGGTATATTTTCATTGATATTCATATCTGTCAAATACGATACAAGTTAGCAACTAATACCTATAAACAAACATTGAGAATAAAATAAAATATAAATTTTTTTAAGATATATTCCATAAATAATATATTATCTAAATATTACGGTGAGAAATGGGTAATCGTAACATTTTTGGTGCAATAGTAAAAAAAAATATTTGGTAAAATTTAAATTGATAAAAATCCATATATCTTACCCGAGATAATTAGGGTCGACCTCATAAATTCAAATAAAAAAACAGTAATAATTCCAAGCTTGAACTATTTTCCGCGGCAGTTAAAAAGAACGCGGCGTAAAAACTCGGCGGTTTAAAAGAAAGGAAAAAGGAAAACTCGGCGGCTTTATAGGAAGAAGAAAAAAAACCCGAAATTGATAAGTAAATGGGGGCCCTTCGTTCTCGTAGTCTCAATCTCTTCAAGCTCTCTCAAAATTCGATGCCTTTTCTTTTTCCAATTCCCAAATTTCCTAACCCTAACGCTACTCCCAAACCCTCCTTTTCTTTTCTGGCGCCAATTTTCCCCTTGGACTTCACTGATTTCTCTTCCTGTTTGTGATTTCATCGCCGCGCTGTTGAACAATCCGACTGATCTTTGCTAATTTTCATCTCCCGCCACTGGGTTTCCTGGATTTCGATTGCTGCTTGACGACTGGTGTTGATTTGAGGATCTGATCTCTCGCTGCTGCTGTTCTTCTGTTGGGTAGATTTGAGAAGATTAGATTTCTGATTCTGTTGAATTTTTTTAATGATCGGGCTGAAGACTCTTGGTGCTTGCTTGTTGCTTTGGGAGCTTTAAGGGTTTTGTTTATCTCCCTTTTGAGTTAATTGTATCTCGACGGCCTCTTCGATAAAGAGGATCACTACTTCTGCCACGGCGATCTACAGAACTCCATTGAATTTGAGAGGAGGTTCTTATTGTCCTCGGGGTTTCGACCGAATCCATTGAGACATATTGTACTTTTGTTGGACGAGAATAACGGGAATTTTCAGCGAACGAAGTTCGTAGAAGCCCTCTTTTCGGCAGTTCGATTTGTTCCATCCCGGTTTTGTTGAAGGGAAAAGTGTTTGATAGTTTGTATTATTTCATTTCTTCGAGTTAAATATAGGGCCCCTTTTTCTGAAGGCCTTCGAATTTTTTCTTTTCCCATTTCCATATATTCCTTGCTTGTTCATCTGGCTTTTACATATTATTTTTGAAAAAAAAAAGTACTATGGCGGTGTATTATAAATTTAAGAGTGCAAGAGATTATGATTCAATTGCTTTGGACGGTCCTTTCATCTCAGTTGGTATTTTGAAAGAAAAAATTTTCGAATCGAAGCACTTGGGAAGGGGCACTGATTTTGACCTTGTGGTCACCAACGCCCAGACTAATGAAGGTGGGTTTTTGTTCTAATTGAATTTAGCTAATTTTCTTAGAAACATTTGAAACGATTATGGGTTGCGGGCTTTAGATGAGTTTTACATGCGATCACTAGTTATCTCCTCTAATCTTTTGGGAGATATATCTTGGTTTCTATAGTCTTAACATTCTTGGTTTGAGGTCACTAACTTGCATAAATGCGGAAGTGAATTTGACTTTTATTAAACAAAGAACTGTTGAATTTGGCTGGGATTTAGTCTAATTATAATAGTCAGTTTAACACTGATTGATTGTACCAGATTGCTTGCATGAATCTGGAAGATTAATAATGGGGCTTTTATGACCATCGATGGATAATCACATATTCTAAGTCTGGTTTTTGGATTGATATCTTATTAGTGTTTTATAGATTCTATTATCTCCTTTCAAATTTTCAGAATATCTCGATGAAGCAATGTTGATCCCAAAGAATACATCAGTTTTAATTCGTCGTGTTCCTGGAAGACCTCGGTTACCCATTGTTACAAAACAAGAGTACGATCTTAACCTTTAATCAAATGGTTTTTGTATTGAGTTGGTGTTATGTGTGTTTGATTTTTTCTGAATTATCTCCTATCATCTGCTTAAATTGACATCCTATCTTTCTTCCAAGAAAGATAAGATGTTCATTGTGTTACATGAGTTAGTGGCACTGAGTCGGTGCCTTCCATGTATCTTGTAAACTGAAGCCTAAAAACAAACGAAACTGCTGAGCTTGGAAATGCAAATGCCTAGTCAGTTTCTTTTGGAGCAAAATTTTGAAGATTTGACACAATCAGCCCGTTTCTGATCTTGCAGGCCAAAAGTGGAAAATGAAATTGAAGAGACTGAACAAGAAAAGTCAACTGTTCTAGTTGCAGATTCATCATCCGCCCTGAGATTTGTGAGCCTTAGTCTTCATATTATGAAATTTTCTTTATTCAGTTCTCTCTCTTTACTGACATGTCTTTTGATGTTACAGCCTGAAGATTCTGAGTGGGATGAATTTGGTAATGATCTGTATGCAATTCCTGAAATGCATCCTGTTCAGCCAAGTAATCCAATTCCAGATGCACCTCCTACAAATAAAGCTGAAGAAGACAGCAAGATTAAGGCCTTAATTGATACCCCAGCCTTAGATTGGCAACAGTGAGTTAGATTGTACTATTTTTACAATTGTCAGTAGTGATGTATTTAGTTATGATAGATTCTGATTACCAACGTGCCTTGATGAATTGCAGTCAAGGTTCTGATGGCTTTGGTCCTGGTAGGGGTTTTGGGAGGGGTGCTGGTGGAAGAATGGGAGGACGTGGTTTTGGTATGGACTTGTCCCTGACCAATTTATAATTTATTAGATGATTCATGTCATGGCTAGTGCCTATATCGTTGCCATCTTCTTAAACCTCAAAATGGGGGAAAAAAAAATCTCTTAAATCTAATCTCAGTATCATTTGTTGAGGTTGTGCAGGCTTTGAAAGGAAGACACCTCCACAGGGATACGTGTGTCATAGATGTAAAATTCCTGGTGCGTTCATATTTTTTCTGTTGTTATGCACCAAAATCATCTTAATTAAGGCATTGATTGTTTTAGGTATTTTCCTTATTTCATTTTCCTTTTGTTTGCGGGGATCTGATTGTGCATTAACTTGTACGTCCAGGGCACTTTATTCAACACTGCCCCACAAATGGAGACCCAAATTATGACATAAAAAGAGTTAAGCCTCCCACTGGGATTCCAAAGTCTATGCTGATGGCCACACCTGATGGCTCATATGCATTGCCAAGTGGTGCTGTAGCTGTCTTGAGGCCGAATGAGTAAGATCTACTTTTCTGCGTGCTTCTGTTTCATTGTTGATTTGGCCGATTCTAGCCATTCACTCAGTATGTCTGAACTGAAACAGGGCTGCTTTTGAGAAGGAGATTGAAGGATTTCCTTCCACTCGTTCAGTTGGTGATTTTCCCCCTGAGCTTCACTGCCCTCTGTGCAAGGAGGTTATGAAAGATGCTGTTTTAACAAGCAAGTGTTGCTTTAAGAGCTTTTGTGATAAATGTAAGATCACCATTTTATAACTTTTACTACCATGTGGTTCTTATTATCATCTTGTAGTTTTAGTACTCCACTTATTTCATGTATTAGTTACCTGAATTCTGTTGTGCTTGATCCTGTTAATTACTTTGAGTTCTGTACACATTATGCAAGCCTCTCAAGTCATGCACATACCAAATGTTAGATTTTTTGAATGTGTTAAACAATTTGTCACAGGTATTAGGGACCACATTATCTCTAAGTCAGCATGTGTATGTGGAGCAACCAACGTTCTTGCAGATGATCTCTTGCCAAATAAGACACTCAGGGATACAATTAATCGTATTCTGGAGTCTGGTGGTAATAGTAGTGCTGATAATGCTGGTAGCACCTTTCAGGTGCAAGGTATGATAATTCACCCATTTTATAGTTTTGGTCTTTCATTTAGACAGTGGTGTTTCCTTCCCGTATTATGACTTATACCGATTGATAATTCATGTTTAGATATGGAATCTGCTCGCATTGCACAGCCAAAGGTTCCTTCCCCTACCTTATCTGCTGCTTCGAAGGGAGACAAAATTATACTGTCAGTCAACGAACAGACTACAAAGACCAAGGAGGTAGAGGAGGAAAAGGCTATTACCTCTGGACCTCCAACCGCAGAGAAAGTGAAGGCCACAAAAGTAGTTGACGAGTCTGAAGCTACACACGAGTCAATGAGCGTGAAGGAACAAGCTTCACAAGGGAGCGCTTTAATAGTTGATGAAGAAGTGCAGCAGAAGATGGCTGCTGCTAGTGAGGCAGGTAATATTTATGAGGAATAGAGCGAGTGTTTGAATTGTGTTTGTTTGCTATGTTCGATTATAATTGAAAGATAAGTTTCCATATAGCAGCACTCTTTGGCAATTTGGAAAATGAATTTTGTGGCACACACCATGTTGATGTTCTCTCTCTTTTAATATTTTAAATTTTTTTAAAAATATTTTAGTGTTATTATAATTTGGATTGGAACTTATTACCTTCTCTTTTTTGATGCAGTAAAGAAAAAGAAGAAGAAGAAAGTTCGCATGCCTACAAATGGTACTCGAATCTGTTCCATGATGTTTTTACCCTATTGTCTCTACAGTTTTGGCATTTAATTCTTTTTTTTATTAAGAACTTAGTTAAGTTTGCTCTGATTTCTGTGATGTTATTTTTGAATGTTCTTGCAGACTTTCAATGGAAAACTTCGCAAGATCTTGCAACGGAAAATTATATGATGCCCATGGGTGGCCCAACCCCATATAATCCATATTGGACTGGCATGCAACCTGGATTTGATGGATATATGCCTTCATATGCTGCTCCAATGCCCTACATGGGTGGTTATGGGATGGGTCCCATGGACATGCCATTTGGACCTGTCATGCCTCAGGACCCATATGGCATGCAAAGTTACATGTTTCCTGTTGCTCCACCTCAGAGGTATGTCCTCATACTTTATATATGAAATGGCCGATTTTTATTTATTTATAATTTTGTTAAGAATATGAAATGCAACGTTTGCTGAATTTTTTAAGGAATGACAAAAGTCTTGTGTGGTATTTGTAGTAGCAGAATCCCTCTGGTGTTTTACGGATGTTCTTTTAGTTTTTGGATTTTTTTTAGTATTCTAAAGTTTCTTTTGCGATTTGACTAATTAGAAAGGTACTTTTCAATTTTATTTATTGCTAGCTACATATCAAAAACCTTTTTGAACGTTGAAATGTCTTGAAGAGTCCCTTCTCCCTCCCCCTCCCTTGAAATGTTAGGAAGAAAATTTATTTCCTTGAAACCACCTCTTTCAAAGGCATTTCCATGTTGTACCTTAATGCCGCAACCAAAATGCTCTGATACCAATTGTTATAGCAGAAGCGGAAACAAGATTGATCGTACTCATACACCCATAAATATAAATTAAACAAAGAGACTCAAAGATTTACGTGGTTCAAAGAGAAAAAATTCCCCTACATCCACTAGTGGAAGTCAATTACTATAATCAAAGTGTTTACGAAGTGTATCTCTCACACTCTCACACTCTCACACTACAAAGTCTCGTAAGTTCCTCTCAATTGCCTCTAGGCAAATACAAAACGGCAATGACTCCACATCTCAAAACAATGCTAGACAAACTTTTAAATATAAGCATAGCAACACTAATTCTTATACATGAATCAATGCAACACTAATGCTCATACATGAATCAAGATGATTCATTTACCAATATGAGAGAATGTACCAATATGGGATATGAACCAAATGAATCCTATAGATTCATGAATCGAAGTGGGGAATGTACCTAAGGTATTCATGAACCAAATCTTCTTGACTACAATCTACGTGAATTGTATTACTGCTTTTTGGCTAGAGCCTCTGTGGCTACTCACTTCTTTCCTGATACATATTAGAAACTATTCGAAACTATTTTGCTGATGTATATCTTACCTTTCAATTACAATATATACTAATGTTTCCTCTCTTTTTATCTACTTATCTACTTAAATCAACTGCTTCCCATTTGTTGTGTTTGGCTTGATGTGCAATTCCTGTGCCGTTGCTAATGAAATCTACTTTGTGTTTTTCTGAGCTTGTGACTGATTGTGTATTATCATATTATCCAATCTATTCTATATATTTGTGCTACTTTATTAAATAAATGCTGTTGAAATTTCACATTGTCATATCATTACTGAAGAGATTTTGACTTTGTACACATTTAGGGATCTTGCGGACTTTAGTATGGGTATGAATATTGCACCTCCTGCAATGAGCCGTGAGGAATTTGAGGCTCGGAAAGCTAGCATGAGGAGGAAGCATGAAAATGAGAGGCGGGTTGAAAGGTAATATGAAACTTTATAATGGCTCCTGTTCATCTAGCCTTTTATTTTTTTCAAAAGAATTTTAATTTCCTGTTGTTGGTTTCAAATATATTAATAGGTTTAATTACTGAAGTTGTTACGTTCCCTTATCAATGAATCTCTAGTGATGAAATTTATTCGCAGTTGACCGCACTCTAGAATATGAACTAATACTTTATTTGAAAATAAGAAACAAAGGAGGTGGTACGAATGATTTTCACACTGGTGAGATGGGGAACTCTTAGGTAGAGATTTGTCCTAAAAAGCCAAACAAAATTGGATAAAAAGAAATCTCTAATTGGCTTGCATATCTGATGAGAGTGGACAAACAAAAATCTTTGGTTCCAAACAATCGGATAGAAAATTTGATCCCGAGTGAAACCTTCACCTGTTAAAGATCTTTGCATAACCCATTTTTGTTTTTTAAAGAAATTTAGTCGGGGTGGGTAGGGGGGAGGGGAATAGACTTCAGCCTTTTGTTCTTAGATTAGCTTTGTCCATACATGAAGTTGTTAATATTATGCAACATATCGGGTTTATTTTTATTTTTTACTTTTAATATTAATTTATTTACTAAATTTTTTGTGAAACATCTTGTGGTAGGGAGCGGGAGCCTCCGAAAGATCGGGAGTTTGGAAGGGAAGTGAGTAGCAGTGGCGATGTCTCTTCAGTGAAACAAAAATCTGTATGTCATGTTCATAACTCTATAGCACTTCTAGTTCTGTTATGAATTCTTTGTGGCACCAATTTGGTCAGAAAATAGTAAGTTGCCAGAGGAAAAGACAAGTTTGCTGCATGAAATTCTTCCTCCTTTTTACCTGTAAGATAAACAATGGCAAAGAGTTACCACATTGATAAATCCTGCGGCAGAATCTTGTTTGGGCATTCTTGTTTTTGGTTTGGATTGGAAAGAACCATAGAACTTTTGAGTCCAAGGAAAAAGTGAATTCTCTTATTGGTAAATTTTGTTACTCTTTTTGGTGTAAACTGAATTCTCTTTTTCCTCTGTAGTTTTTCTTTACTTTTGAGCTCTATTGTCACTCTTTTTGTTTGGAGATTTCTTTCTCCCTCTCTTCTTGTAAATTTTGTTCATCAATGAAACTGGTTCTTATCTAATTTTTTTCTTAAATTTACTTTGGAGCTCTGTTTTGTACCAACTGTTCTATATCGATATCTGATGTACTCTGGGTATGCACACCTTGGACAAGGACTATGGACATAATAAATAGCTTGGAGAAAATGAGTTCAATCCATGATGGTTACCTACCCTTAAGATTTTAATATCCTACGAGTTTCCTTGCAATCAAATATAGAGGATTAAGATGGTTGTCCTGATTTGTTGAGATGTGCGCAAGCTTGACTCGAGAACATGAATATCGGTGCTTCTGCTAATAGTATAGGTGTTTCTGTTAATATTGGTTCTACTATTTTCCTTGAATTTCTTTCAAGTCCTTCCCCTCATTTCCCTGATTGGATTATGTCATTGGATCTTCTCTGTCTGAGAGCATGATTTTCATCTTTCTTAGAATCTGAGATAGCTTGCCTCTTTTTAACAGTGTTTTATTATTGTATGATTTATTTTAATCATTTTATTTTCTTTATTGAGATGACATACACAAATTTGAATCCTCCGTCAAAATAGATTGTCCGACTCTTTTCTTATTATGTGCAGAAGTTTGTACCCCAAACGTCAACTGGTGAACACAACCAGAACCGTCGCCAACCTGAGAGCTCCCCTGACATTGCGAGGAATGCTGGGCCGCCTTGCTTGCCACCACGCAAAAGAAAATCTGAGCACCATGATCATGATGTTGACAAGGATGACAATTCTGATCCTTATGACCATGGCCACCACCGCCATCATCGTCAACATTCAGAGTCCCGAGCAGCCTCCGAAGCTTCTGCTAAGTCTGCGGCCAGTGCAGCTGCTGATCGCAAGCAAAAGATGAGCGTGTTCTCTAGAATTAGCTTCCCAGCTGAGGAAGAGATGGCGAAGAAACGGAAATTGCACTCTTCAAAGGAAGCACCACCAAGTGACACTGGTGCTTCAGCAACACACCACAAGACATCATCCAATGGTTACTACGATGACTACAAGGCGAAAACAGTCACAGCAGGGATGAGCAGTCGTGGGAGGAGTAGTGCTACTTCGCTTGATTGTGAGTCAAGCGACGAAGATAGGCATTTCAAGAGAAAACCATCTAGGTACGAGCCATCACCTCCTCCACCATCGGACTGGGATCAGGAGGAATCTAGACATCCTAGAGGCTCAACAAGAGAGCGGGATCGCGATCGCGATCGTGAGCGGAGTAGCTACAGCAAACACAGGTAGTAGTTTGAGGGAGCCACGAAGAATTGCGGCACCCAAGAATGCAGCGGCCGACGCCCACGTAGGGTAAGGTCAGGAGATTCAGCTGGAAAATCCAAATGGGATTGAAGTGGAAGTACAAGCAGCATATGTATGAATGAGATTGCATTGTTTGTGGTATCTAGTGGGGATGCTAACTGTAATAGAGGCTTGTGCGTTGTGCTCGAGCTTCTTCTGTATTTGCTTGTCATAAATATACGAATGAAATTTTCGTTCTCTATTTGGGTTCTGAGGAATCTTTATATCACGAGAAATTTGTTTGTCTTCCTTTATAAATAAATTAGCCAAGGCCTTGTTTAAGGGGCGTTTTCGAATTTTCTTTCGAGTAAATGACTCGAATAAAACTCATTATGGAATCTGCAACTTTCAAATTTTCTTTCGAATAAATTAGCTTGCCCTTCCTATTTCTTTAACATGTTGATTCTTGCTCTCATTGTCTTTTTCATTTTGTTCATTTTCCAACCATTTTTTGGTATCATTTACTTTGATGTGCCCTCATTTGTGATATTCTTGCTATTGGTATTAAGTTTGTTTATGTGAGTGTAGACAAATCATGCTGAAAAAAATTGTGGAGTAGGAAAACGTAACTATGGCAAAAGAGTGCGCTGCTGATACAGGAGAGAAGTTCTGTAAAAGTAACAGGAAATACAAGAGGGAAGAGGGAAGTTCTGTAAAAGTAACAGGAAATACAAGAGGGAAGAGGGAAGGCTGATACAGGGAAGAGGGAAGGCTGATACAGGAGAGAAGTTCTGTAAAAGTAACAGGAAATACAAGAGGGAAGAGGGAAGTTCTGTAAAAGTAACAGGAAATACCAGGAAATACAAGAGGGAAGAGGGAAGGCTGATACAGGAGAGAAGTTCTGTAAAAGTAACAGGAAATACAAGAGGGAAGAGGGAAGTTCTGTAAAAGTAACAGGAAATACCAGGAAATACAAGAGGGAAGAGGGAAGTTCTGTAAAAGTAACAAGAGGGAAGAGGGAAGGCTGATACAGGAGAGAAGTTCTGTAAAAGTAACAGGAAATACAAGAGGGAAGAGGGAAGTTCTGTAAAAGTAACAGGAAATACCAGGAAATACAAGAGGGAAGAGGGAAGTTCTGTAAAAGTAACAGGAAATACCAGGAAATACAAGAGGGAAGAGGGAAGTTCTGTAAAAGTAACAGGAAATACAGGTAACAGGAAATACAAGAGGGAAGAGGGAAGTTCTGTAAAAGTAACGGGTGTAAAAGTAACAGGAAATACAGGAGGGAAGTTGGAAGAGGGAAGTTCTGTAAAAGTAACAGGGAAGAGGGAAGTTCTGTAAAAGTAACAGGAAAGGTAACAGGAAATACAAGAGGGAAGAGGGAAGTTCTGTAAAAGTAACGGGTGTAAAAGTAACAGGAAATACAGGAGGGAAGTTGGAAGAGGGAAGTTCTGTAAAAGTAACAGGAAATACAGGAGGGAAGTTCTGTAAAAGCAATAGGAAGATACAGAAGTTCTGAAGTTCTGTAAAAGCAACAAGAGACAGGAGGGCAGGAGGGAAGTTGGAAGAGGGAAGTTCTGTAAAAGTAACAGGAAATACAGGAGGGAAGTTCTGTAAAAGCAATAGGAAGATACAGAAGTTCTGAAGTTCTGTAAAAGCAACAGGAAGATACAGGAGGGAAGTTCTAAGGGAAGTTCTGGAAGTTCTGTAAAAACAACAGGAAGAGTTCTGTAAAAGCAACAGGAAGATACAGGAGGGAAGTTCTAAGGGAAGTTCTGTAAAAGCAACAGGAAGATACAGGAGGGAAGTTCTGTAAAAGCAACAGGAAGATACAAGAGGGAAGTTAAGTTCTGTAAAAGCAACAGGAAGATACATGAGGGAAGTTCTGTAAAAGCAACAGGAAGATACAGGAGGGAAGTTCTGTAAAAGCAACAGAAAGATACAGGAGGGAAGTTCTGTAAAAGCAACAGGAAGAATTGTTCAGCGAAGATACAGGAGGGAAGTTCTGTAAAAACAACAGGAAGACTGTAAAAGCAACAGGAAGATACAGGAGGGAAGTTCTGTAAAAGCAACATAAAGAATTGCTTAGATACTAGTAAGCGAGGCTTATTTTAGATCTATAACTTTACGACCTTTTAACTTTACGACCTTTTAAAAAATTATTGTGAGTAATGGACTAATTTAATCTTTTTATTGAAGAATATATGCCAAAGAATAAAATAAATTCAATTTTAAAAATCTTTAAGGAAAAGACTCATTAATACCTTTCTATCCTTTTGTTTCACTTCCTCACTATATTTATTATATATATATATATAAAAGATTCTTAAATTTTTATAATATATAATATTTATTTAATAGATAATATATAATTATGATGGTTTAGTTTTTCAATCGAATTAAAAAACAATTATACTATTTTATTTCACACGTGTCAAAAAAAAAAAACATTGTATTTATATATTTTATGGTCTATTCTAGAAAACAATAAATTTTTAATAATATTATTAGAATTAGTAGGATATATTTTTTTTTATCATTTATGTATTAATAAATGTCAAAAATATGTATTTAAAAGTATAATTTAAAAAAATAATATTATATTTGTTTAATTTTCTTTTTTAAATATCTCTAAAAATTTACAATTTTAGTAATTGATGAGTTCAATATTTTTATTCATGGAAGTATTATATTTCATGAGATTTGAATATTTTGGGAAAGAATATATGCGAATTAAAGTGATCGTGAAGAATATATGCTCTTTTGCTTCAATTTCTCTGTGGCATTGGCGTCGATTTGATTGAGGCTAAGGCCTGGTTCTTCTCGAAGTAGAGCAGCGATTGATATCAAAGGGGCTCGGATTTTTCATCGTTGAATGGAGGGAGATAGCATTTCTCGATTTCAGTCCTCTGGTACTGTTCGTTTCTGTGGAGTTTGTTCGTGCTTCTTTTCGAATCCCCAAAATTTGATTTCGTTTGCTGTGTTATTGCAGCGGATTCGTTTGTTGGACATGAGTTGTGAGCCTTGTGGAGCTCGGAAGAGATATGGCCCTCATTCGGAGAGTTTCGTCGAGCTTTCCTCGAGTTGTTGGGTTTGGTAACAGGGCCTTGTATTCTTTGAATTCTCCTTGTGAGTCGTTGGACTCCCCGACCTCTTCCTCTTTTGTTCATGGAATCCATGTCTTCCATTGTCCTGTAAGTTCTGCTGTAGCGGTAATTTTCATTACATTTTTGGTTCGGTTGCTGATTGAATTAGACTGCTTCAACAACTCTATGCTCTGTTCTTATATGCTTTGATATTTCCAAGTTGGGGTATAAAGATAAGGCGCAAATTTCTTGTTGAGACTTATATTGTTGTTCGTGGGAGTGTACAGTTTTGGAAGTATAAGGTGCAAATTGAATTGGTTTTGTGATAGGATGCTGTGGGAATCGTTGCTAAGTTGTCGGAGTGTATAGCTTCAAGAGGGGGAAACATACTAAATGCTGATGTTTTTGTACCTGAAAACAAGAGCGTCTTCCATTACAGAAGGTAATTTTTGGCTTCTTTTGCTTTGTGGTGCTTTCTGAATAAGTCGTTTTATATGCTGGTACTGTGTAGCTGCCATTTTTTTTTTCTGTGTTAGTACGGGGTTTATAGATGATATGAAGCTAAAACAAGAAAAGAAAGTCAAGCTACAGCTAATAAATAAATCACTCAATTGATAAAGAGTATTAGTAAAGTACTTCTTAATAGGAAAGACAAGTTTACACCTAGAAATAATAGTCAGTAGATGCTATAGAGTGGCAGCTAATAAATAAATAACTCAAGTGACATAGAGTATTAACCGTGAGCTCTTATACCATTTGTACCGGCCCAAGCCCATCGTTAGTAGATATTGTTTGCTTTGACCTGTTATGTATCGCCATTAGCCTCCCGATTTTTAAAACGCATCTATTAGGGAGAGGTTTCCACACTCTTATAAGGAATGTTTCGTTTCCGTCTGATGTGTGATCTCACAATCACACCCGTTGGGGGACCACGTCCTCGTTGGCACACCGTCTGGTGTCTGGTTCTGATACCATTTGTAACAGCTCAAACCTACCGCTAGTAGATATTGTCCGCTTTGGACCGTTACTTATTGCCATCAGTCTCATAGTTTTTAAAATGTGTCTGCTTGGGAGAAGTTTCCATACCTTTATAAGGAATGCTTCGTTCCCTTCTCAAACCGATTGGGACCTCACATTATAGATCCTATTATTCCTTTGGACTCGAAGATTCAAAAAAATGCAATTTTTGTAACTATACTAGTCATGTTGTGGTGATCTCATTAAATGACATTGCAACTTGATTAGGGGTCTTTGAGGAATTAACAAAAAATATGATCCATTGTCGATTAAATAAAAAGGAGGTGTCTGTTAATGCGTTGTCATCGACAAAGTTGCAGACTCATTTCTTGGCCATAGTATACCCAACTTTCAATTTTGTAATCTAACTTACACAATTGCATATGAGGCTTAAGTCAATCTATTCAGACAAGAAAGACGTCCATGTTCATATTTCATTTTCTACTAGATTTTTTCTTATATTTCTAGAAGTCATATCCTCCTTTCAGAAAGCATTCCTTATATTCTATCAGGAGTAGTCGATAAATTTCAAGAGTGAAACTTTATCTTGTATTCAAGGGTGTTACTGAGGACTTGCATTAGTAACTACAATATTACAATCGTACAACCAGAATACTTCTTCATTTCAAGCTAGAAATGCAAGTCATGAATTGAATCAGGCTAGTCTTCAATAATATCCCAGAAAGGAACAAACCAGTACAATTTTTGGTTTGTGGCCAGTCAACCTGGTTGTGATGCATATTAGGTTGAGCCTTATATCTTCGGGGAAGTAGTTTGAATTTCTCTAGTGCACTATGCTGTACTTTTCTTGACATTCAAGCTTGAACTCATGTCTGACTTTCGCTTTATGTGCAGCCAGTTCCTTTTTGATCCTCGTAAGTGGCCAAGGATGCAAATGGATGAAGATTTCCTTAGGATTTCAAAATTATTTAACGCTTGGAAGTCTGTTGTCCGGGTGCCAGATCAAGACACCAAATATAAGATTGCGATTCTTGCTTCAAAACATGTATACCTCTCAATTTCATGTCATAAACTTATTTTGTTTTGATATTAACATTACTTTTCCCATTGCAGGATCATTGTCTGGTTGACCTACTTCATCAATGGCAAAGAGGGAACCTACCAGTGGAAATAACTTGTGTTGTCAGGTAAATTTTCTGAAACTTATTTTAATTAGTTTTGAAGTGCCCATAAACTTTCTTCTCAATCCACTTGTTTCAGTAATCATGAGAGAGCCCCCAATACCCATGTGATGTGCTTTCTTGAAAGGCATGGTATTGCTTATCATTATTTGCAAACATACAATGACAATAAGAGAGAAGGAGAGATATTGGAATTGGTGAAGAATACTGATTTTTTAGTACTTGCCAGGTACATGCAGGTAAATTAGATCATAATACTAGTGCATTTTTACCAGCTTAGTTCTTTAGAAAAAAAAAAAACTTGTGGATAATTGTGTTGTTCCAAATCATACATACAAAGACAGATGAACAAAGTAAATGGATGTTGCAAATGAAGTCTGATGCAGTTTCTGTGTTTTTAAGTGATTGATTGTGAAATTAAATATCTGATCCTGGTAATTTTCAATTTTCTTTGCAGGTATTATCTGGTGATTTCTTGAAGAGCTATGGGAATGATATAATTAACATCCACCATGGTCTCTTGCCTTCATTCAAAGGGAGTAATCCTTCAAAACAGGTTCGGAACATTGTCTGGTTTTCTAGTTACATAATCCATCAACCCACCCCAATTATCGTGTGAGATTCCACATCGGTTGGGGATGGGAACGAAACATTCTTTATAAGGTGGGAAAACTTCTCCCTAACAGACATGTTTGAAAAACCTTGAGGGAAAGTCTAAAGAGGACAATATTTGCTAGCGGTGAACTTGGGCTGTTACAAATGGTATCGAGCTAGACACCGGGCGATGTGCCAGCGAGGAGGTTGAGCCCCGAAGGGGGGTGGACACGAGGCGGTGTGCTAGCAAAGACGTTGTGCCCCACATCAATTGGAGAAGGAAATGAGTGCCAGCGAGGACGCTGGGTCCCGAAGGGGGATGAATTGTGAGATCTCACATCGGTTGGAGGAAGAGAACGAAACATTGTTTACAAGGGTGTGAAAACCTCTCATTAGCAGACGCATTTTAAAATTCTTAAGGGAAAGCCCGAAAGAGAAAGTCCAGACGGGACAATATCTGCTAGCAGTGGGCTTTCACCGTTACATATCTTTTTTGCTTTTACCATAACTGTGCAACTGTCGTTGATTATTTAATTTGTTATATTACATTGACAGGCGTTTAATGCTGGCGTAAAGTTGATTGGTGCTACGGCCCATTTTGTGACCGAAGAACTGGATGCTGGACCCATCATTGAGCAGATGGTATCTTTTAGGCTGTTTGATGCAACTAAATTTGCTTGTTCTCTATTGTCTTGGTCTTTATTTGTGAACCATGAGTAGCCCTTTTTTCCTGAGATTATAAACCATGTCATTCTTAACCCTTTTTTTTCTAGTGAACTATTAAGGGCATGTTTCATAGTGTTTTTGAACCGTTAAAATCACTTTTGTCGTATTCAAGATAACTTTGCACTTAATCATTCAAAATCATTTTAATGTTTGATCGTACCTTTTTAAATACGATTTACGCACCATCAAAATTGACTTCTAGTGACCAAATAAATTATAAAATTACTCTTTACCTTTGCTTTTTTTAAAAAAAAAAATATATCCATGTTTTTTTCAAAAGTTGATGGTGATATAGCTGCTGTACAGCTCTAGAAAGCATGTTAGAATCTTTTCATCAATTTAACTATGTTTCTGTTCAAAATTATCAGGTTGAAAGGGTTTCCCACAGAGATAATTTGCAGAGCTTTGTACAAAAGTCAGAGAACCTAGAAAAGCAATGCCTAACAAACGCAATTAAATCATACTGTGAACTGCGCGTCTTACCATACGAGAAGAACAGGACTGTCGTCTTTTAAGAGAATGAGGAAGTATTTTTCAATCAATATACTCTTGATGGTATACTTCATATATTGATTCCTATACCTCTACCTCAACTTGTTTCAACTGAACTAGCAAGTTACAAGATGAATAAATAGATCTTTTTAACTCTCGTTTTTGCAATTTTAGAAATGTTGTAGTTTGACAGCTAAAATATTTCATATTATCTTGTCTATTCTTTTGATTGTTTGGTCTGAGAACATTCGAGGATGTCTGAGTTTTGAATGGGGAACTGTTAGATTCTAGCCAAGTGTTTCAGGCTGTTAGGACCCTTTTGTATTCTGTTTGGGACAACTGAACTTATATTAAGACATTTGAAAGGATCTCTCTGCAAAAGGACCATTATACAAGGATTCATTGAGTTGATCTTGATGAACTCTGTGTTTTATGATCTGGTTAGTCTTTCCCTCTCTGTTGGTAAACTTGTGTATGTGTGTAGGTGTATGTTTATCTTTCTTTTACTTTCCCTTTAAGGTTTTTAAAACATGACGGTTAGGGAGAGGTTTCCACACCTTTATAAAAAATGTTTCGTTCCCCAATCCAACCAATATAGGATCTCATAGCGTATATAAATGTAATTGCAGGCTTCCTTTTTTAGAAAGTGTTCGGCTTACAATTTAGTTAAGATGTCCAACCGATATAGGATCTCACAGTGTATATAAATATAATTCAAGGCTTCCTTTTTTAGAGTGTTCAGCTTACAATTTTTTTTTTGCAACCTCTGAAGTTAAGATGTCAAGATTACGCACGTCGCTGTGTAAACTCGAATTATGTACTTAGATTTATAAAACTCACATTTCATACCACATATTGACTTTTATAAACCATTAATCTATAATAACGAGATAATTTGAATCTTCAACGGTTTGATTAAGTTGCCTGCTTTATAGCAATTTCGTATTTAAGTTTTTAAAATTTTAATGGCTGTCTTTTAAATCTTTTGTAATTTAAACTTGGAGATGAGAGGCATTAATATTTTGATTGTATCTTATTTTGGAATGGATTTGTCAAACTTCTACAATTATATCCTTATTGCTTCATCATTAAAAGTGTATCTATTGAATTATTCGAATCTTGATCGGATACACTAAGAACATTTATCACTATATAACTACCCATTCCGAATGTCCTCCTTAGCGATATTACTTACTTAAAAAGATATTCTATTTTTTTCGCAGCTCAAGTATGGTATCAAATGAAACAAATTTTAGTTTTCGTTTTTCTTATGATGAATCGAAAAGAGGGTACATGCCAGGTACTGTACCTGCTTGAAACATATCTTCTTAAGGCTATTTCGATGGCATATTTTGCTTCAAAATTAGGAGATGAAAATTCAAGTCTCTATATAAAAAATACTTGACCATAAAAATAGTGCAAAATTTCCTGAAATGAGTGTAACATAATGAGTTTGAACAATGTGGATAGATAGCGATAAATGCGATCTAGCTAACCGTACTATCATATTTAAAATGACAGCATGGAATAGCATAAGAAAAATTTGAGCTGAAAAGCTATAACATAGGTCGGTCACTGTGCCATTTCCTTCCTTGTCTTCCAAGATTTGAACTCTTTAGTACCAATGGCCACGCTTTTCTTTTTACTTTTCTCACTTTGTCTCCTGCACGTACCATAGATACCGACATCTTTTCTCTTCTAGTGTTATCACATTCGCTAATATGCCACGTACTTCTTGTTTGATCAGTCTTTTCGCGTTCATCGTGGATATTATTTCGGGGATAGCTTCAACAATGATATACTTAAATTTAAAACTGATTTGTGACCGTTGTTAACAAAATTATTGACCAAAATCGTTCAGGTTTACTATTACCAGGGTCACATTTAACACCGTCATCTCCACTATTGTCTTGTGGCTAGACTGTTGGCCACGCCTCTAATTCGCACATGATCTACCCGATTGTTGGGAACTTAGTGTAATCGGGTCAAACCTCCACCTATATCTTAAGAAACTTTGCTAATGTCGTTTCCGACCAAGTCCTCTTCCATCATTGTGGCTACTCTTAAGGTCCCAATGTAACCTACAAGTGCCAAGGGGACAATAACGTCGCAGACCCCGTCATCTAAGCCTATTATAAATCTTTTCACCTTCTTGGTCTTTACCTCGACTCACTCAAGAGCAAACCTCACCAGTCTCATAAATTTTCTTTCATATAGGCGAATTAATTACCCATTTTGTTGCAACTTCATGAATTCGTGTTGCTTTCAATACTAGGCTACACTTGAGTAGTACTCTGCCAAGACGCTTCCTTGAATTGAGACCATACTATTACGTCTCCTTTAAGAATAAGATTCTCCTATGTCAACTCTACACTATACCGTCTTGTAACATGAAAGAAGTACATGATACCTTCTAATCTTCAGGGCAGTCAAAATAGAAGTTGTCATCTGACTAGAAGTCCAAGCAATTACCGATACAACTTCTGTAGTTGAGGAGGGTTCGTTGAGGTATTTTAGGGAGACGGATTCGTTGAGGTAACTTATTTTATTTTATTTTATCTTTTTTTAACGCTCTTACACTTAATTTTTAAATTTCTATGATTGAATCACTGAAAAACTTTTCTTAGTCATCCTATTATCAAAATTGCTTTCATTCAGATATAATCTCGGTCCATTCATGTACTCGTTCTTTACTCAAACGTCACAGATACCATTAATAATATTTGTGGGTACATTGGATTCCAAGCCTCTCATGTGCTTTATTCATATTTTGACATAGGACATGACCATTTCTTGCACACCATGTCTTTATAACATGCCCACACCCTATATTCCATGCATTCAAAACACCCAACCTCTCAAACTAATGCTACCCACAAATTTCCCTCTTCTATCACAAACCCATTTTAGATCATAACTTGATATCGCATAAATGCTCGATACCCGAGTAGTTCAAATTCTTTATTATTATTTCGTACCACATGTGCACCGTACAGTTTTAGTCTTTGAAAGCGATTGGTCAGCCTGGCTCAACCGTTAGCTCTATAGATTCTATATATAATATAAATTGCACGAAGATTAAATCTTCCATAATGTTCTTTAAAAAAATTCTATTATAAATTTAGCGTTTGAACGTTTATCAAAATAAAGTAATTGAAATAAATATAAAAATAGTTGGTAAATGAGAATTATTATTTTGAAGGTTACATGATAGTTTGCTAAGTTTGTCGTTGCAAACAAGTCCAAAATTGCCAGCTCAATAGTTCTAAAACTAAGCTCATTTATGTTGGATAGTGAAAGAGATATTTGAGAGAATTTGGTTCTCTCCCGATAGTTATTATCCGCTTTGACTCGTTATGTATTATCATCAGGTTTATAGTTTTAAAACTCGTCTGTTAGGGAGAGGTTTTCACACCCTCGTCCCTTTCCAACTGATGTGGGATCTCACAATCCACCCCCGCTTGAGGGTCTAGCGTCCTCGCTAGCACACTGTCTGGTGTCTGACTTTGATACGATTTGAAACTGTCCAACTCCACTGCTAATTAGATATTGTCCGTTTTGGCTCGTTACGTATAGTCGTTAGCCTCATGATTTTTAAAACGCAACTATTTGGGAGAGGTTTCTACACCCCTTATAAGGAATGTTTTGTTCTTCTCTCCAATCGACCGTGGGATCTCAATCTTTCACTCCAAATGTTGTAAAACAAAATTTGATAGCATAGATATTGAAGAAAATTAAGATGATCGACTTGTTTGATTAATCCTTGGATTTGTTGAATTTTTTGGTTTGATGATCTTAGATCATTTAGTTTGCGATTCTCAATAGACGACGTTTCACTACTGTTCGTATGATCGCCAATTATTGTCGTCGGTTATTTGAGTCATCACAAAACTTTTATCAGTATCACAAGCCTCATAGATTCTTCTCTCTAGTTGCTGCCAATGTAGCCTCGCCGCCACCTAGTCGATGTCGAGCCACCTATTCCCCATGGTCTTCGGTATCGTGGGGCGTTACAATAGCCACCAACAGAGAAATTTGAAGGGTATAAGAATGCTTTCAAGTAGCTTTGGTGCTGGAATTGGTTCAATTTCCTTTTTTTTTTTTCTGGTGAATTACAATGGATTTGATCAGATTTTTCTTTCGGTTTGGTTTGAGTTGATTTTTTAAAAACTCGAAAAATTGATTCGATTTGTAAGTTGACATTTTTTCGATCAGGTCAACCAAATCAACCCGAGAATAAGGTTACAACCCAACTCAAACCAATCGTACTTTTAAAAAGATTATGAATTTTTAACATCTATACCTAATGTTAATGTTACATTGTAACTTGTAAATATTTGATATTTAATTGTATATTTACCGTGGATAAATATAACATTTTAAATAATTTAAAAAATAATAATTGAACAATATAATCAAACCTGAAAATATAGGGTTAAGTTGAGTTATGAACTTACTGACAGACGTAAATGTGAAACAAAAATAGAAATGTGGACATTATAACAAACTTAATTACACACAATGCCACTGGTGAAGAAAAACAACAAACCTATACAACAGAAAATGACGAATTTCATATATTTATTTATTTATTTATTTATTAATCTCATCCTCAGATTTATTAGAAATTTTCATACGATTGTAAAATACAGTAATAATTTTAAATCACAATCATTCGAAAAATAATAAATCTGAGGATGAAATTAGAAAAGGAAAAAAAGAAGAAAATTTTCCTGATTTGGTATTAGAAATTTAAAAAAAAAAAAAAAAAAAAATTCAAAATCTGCAGCCTTCTACGATCAAGGAGGAGTGGCGGCGAAATATTCCGACGGCGACGGCGGGCGGCCGAAAGCAGAGTCGAAGCCGTCAATCGGAAGCATTTGAGAGAGACAGAATGTACCAATTTGGTGATTCGGGTGAAGAAACAGATCGGGAAGATCGAAGAACGGATCATCGATTTCTCCGGGAGATTTCGCGGCGGCGGCGGCGGCGGCGACAGAGGAGGGAGAGCAATTGCGGTCGGATTGAGAGGCGGCATCGTCGTCGTCGTCGTCGTCGTCTTCATCAGTGGAATTAATAGGAAACGTGGCGGCTTTGGCGGCGGCGGCTCGAATGTCCTTAGCGGAGGAGCTAGCGGGACGAGGGAAGCGGTGAGCCAACTCCGGGAAGTTGAGGTAAGCGGAGTGACCTTTGATGGTTCTGGCGGCGACGTCGTGAGCTCTGGCGGCCATTTCTGGAGTGGAAAATGTACCCAACCAAATTCTGGATTTCTTCTTGGGTTCTCTGATTTCTGATACCCATTTTCCCCATTGACGCATTCGGACGCCGCGATATGTCGGATGTTTGCCGTCGTTTCCGAGCTTCATCTTCTTCGAGTTCTTTTCTTTCATGTCCGACGACGACGACGACTGAAACTGGAATCTCTGAAGAGGATCTTCCATTGGAGTGAGCTCTGTTTTTTTTTTTTTTTTGAGGTTAGGGACGGAATGTAAAAGGCCAGGGGCCTTAAAATAGAGCTTTTTATATATATATATATATTTTGTAACAGTCTATGCCTATTGCTATCGGTAAGTGTCTTGGAGCAAGGTTTTAAAACATCTCTAGGAGAGGTAAGTGTCTTGGAGCAAGGTTTTAAAACGTCTCTAGGAGAGGTTTTGGAGTAGATATTGTCCTTTTCTCTTATTAACTTCTGTCTGATCTCATAGAACTTCAATTGAGGCTTTCTGATTCGTGCTTGATCTGACAATCACCGACTTGAAATGGGCTACCAAAGAGCAAATGTCGGCATATCCTCATCATCCGGCTGGGCATTAGGATGTGAAGCTGTAAACAAAGATTCTCCCTTGTTAGACCGCTCTGGCTCGTTACGATTGGAGGTTCTCTTGGAAGTTTGAGTCCAGTTTCTTCCTCTTCCTTTCAGTTTAGTGTTCGCGTGAAAATCTTAAAATGTGTCTGTTAGGGAAAGATTTCTGTTTCACCTGTCCTTCTAGATTTCTATTTCACATGTCCTCCTTTTTTAATTTTACAAGGTTTTTCGGGTAAGTTTTAAAATGCATTTATTATGGAAAGACTTCAATACTCCTAAAAGTATATCGTTCTCCTTTCAAACTGAGTCCATTATATATATATATATATATATATATATATATATATATATATATATATATATATATATATATATATAAAAAGAAATAAAAAGCTAAAAAGAAAAATGGTTATGAAATAAGAATTAAATGGTGACGTGCTAAAAAGTTAGTTATCTATTTATTTATTTATTTATTATTTATTTTATTTTATTAACAAATAATTTAAAAAAGAAAAAAAAATATATTTTTGGAAGTCAATAAAACCTTTTTCTTGATTTAGTGACGGCATAATTAATTTATTCAGATGCAAGTCATCATAAACTTAATTTCTCAACTCCAACCTTGTTTTCATTTATTTATTTAAATAATAAATATAATATTAAAAAAATTAAAAAAAATTCAACTCATTATATTAATTATTTTTATTTATTAGTGGACAATATTTATTTATATTTGTTTCGACGTGTCAAAAATAAGCACGGGTGATATAAAAAAGCCTTTGAATAATATTTTACAAGAAAAAAACATAATTGAGTAATTAATTGTGAGAATATTTAAAATAAAATGGTAATTTAATTATTCAAATTAGGTGGTGTTTGCTTAAATTATTAATCCCATTTAACAATTAATTACTTTATTAATTTTTATTTTATTTTATATAAATTAGGTTAAATATTTTTTTTGGTTATTTTTGGTCCCTCTTGTTGTCTTATTCAAATGACTTTAGCAATAAAAAGGGTTGGTGGGTCACCATTAAAAATACAAAGAAAATTAATTAAAATAAATAAATTGTTGGCAAATTTCTATTGGCCAACTTGAAAATTTTGACTAAAATAAATAATTGTTGGCAAATTTCTATTGAGAGTTGTTGCCTTGTCACTTGATGGCTCCTCATGTTTAGGAAATTTCCCACATGTTGTTTGAGATAGTAAATAGGACACACTCAAAAATTACTTTATATTATTCCGACAAAAACCAAAGTTTCGATCCGTTTATATTTTGATGTTATATATTTACTTTCGTGATCTATATCTATTTATAATCTTTCGATCACAGAAATTTTGATCGCTATAAGAAATAATGGATACGATAGCTAACGTAGACCTTTTATAAGGTTTTTTTTGTAGGTATTGACAATCGAACTATGATATCCCAAGAACAGCACTGTTAGATATTGTCCACTTTGGGTTTTTCTTTTCAAGCTTCTCTTGAGATTTTTTAAACGCCTCTGCTGGGGAAAGGTTTTCACACCCTTATAAAGAATGTTTTGTTCCCCTCTCCAATCGATGTGAGATCTCAAAATCCACCTCCGAAGGGGAACCTCTTGATCAGATAGAGGAATAAGTGTCGGCGAGAACATTGGGCTCCAAAGGGAGAGTAAATTGTGAGATCCCATATCGGTTTGAGAGGAGAACAGAGCATTCTTTATGAAGGTGTGGGAACCTCTCCCTAGTAGATACGTTTTAAAACCTTGAGGGAAGCTCGAAAGGGAAAGCCCTAAGAGGACAATATCTACTAGTGATGAACTTGGGCTGTTACACAAACGTCATTAAAAGTCTCAGACTTTTTGTTAGAGTAGAGTATGAAGATACATAAACTAAAAAAATATTTTAGTTTGTAGGATATTCTCTATCGTTAATATGATGTAACGACTCATACCCAAGATTCAGATAAGGATTCAAAATCCATGTCGTAGGGGATACAAGAGAATATCGAGACCATCAGGTGTCAAATTTAAATTCCGAATCCTGAAAATGGGTCGTTAAACATGAGACATTCAGAACAAACATCATAAAAGACACAAAGTAAACCGTTCACGAGAACTATCAAAATCAAATGTAAACGACGAGATTATATTTTGTTGGTATATAGTTAAGGTTTATCGAAGAAGGAAGACAATGGCACATGTTAGTTTGAGAAATAAGGTGTCCAAGAACTCTATATGGTAGGGTCAAATGTTTGTACACATTACTATACAAAATAATTTAACCCTAATAATATTTGGCAATCATTAAAAATGAATGAGAAATTATGATACATGAAGGACTTATAGTAAAAATTATAACCCAAAGTTTTAAAATTATTTAGAACTTAGGGTAAACAAAAATAATTAAGAGCATAATGATTGCATGAAGATCAATGAGTTTGGTCCACACAAAAACCATATTTGTTGTCCAAATTTGGTTGGTTGATATATATATATATATATATATATATATTTTCATAATGATTATATTAAAATTAGTTGTATTTAGTCTTTTTATGATAATTTCTTTCTAATTAAAGAAGAAATTCAATCCTTTTCTTCATCATTATAAAGTCAAAAAACTTTCTAATAAAGCTTTAAAACCAAATTATAAAATGACAAATTGAAAATAGTGTTTCATATTTAAATAAAGTATATTCGACAAAATTTTTCACCTTGGTTTAAATATCTACTTGTCCCGACTTTTTGGTCACTTTTTTACTCGGTATCATTTGCGACTGTCTTTTTACTCTTCAAATGAGTGTCATTAGGACGTTCAGAAATTTTCTTTTTCGTTTTGATATCTTACTATATCCACTAGCTCTCGGGCGACTTTTAGGTCATTTTTCATGGGAGTACGATTGACGTCTTTTTTCATTTGTCAAACGAGTATTATTTGTACGTTGCAAAAAGTTTCTTTCTAATTTTGGGTTCTTGCTATATCTATTAGTGTTTTTAAAGTTTATCTTTTTACTATCAAGTTCCAGTCTTCAAATTCAAAAAAAAAAAAAAATAAAGAAAGAAAGAAAAAGGATTTTTTTTTTTTACCTATTAATTTCATTTTTTTTTAATGTTACTTTATGAACATATAGAATAGAGAAGATTTTTTACTATAACTCGTACTCACTTTAAAATTTATTTTTAAGTTAAACATCTTAAAAATTATATTATTTTACATCCTTGAATGGTATTGAATGGCACGAGAGTTTGCTCGAGTCCGAACCAATATTAATAGAAGCAATTTAATGTGATATGATTTTTTCTTTCTTTTTAGATCCGAGTAAAGATTAAAAATCGAATCATTTAACTTTTGTAATAGTAATTTATATTTATTTACTGAACTAGGTTGAAACGTACGAGAGAGAAAGAGAGAGAGTTGGTATAGCATTGTTGACAGCTAAATTTTTGTTAATAATATTAGGTTTCGTGACAACAATATATTAAGCTTAAATCATCAACGTTATTTAAGTTCTAGAAATATCATAACTTTCATGACATGTTCGATTTATATATCTTACTATATTTGACTAATTAATATCGTTGATGGTTTGTCACAATCATTAACCTCGACTCTCCAATATGACCATTCAAATCAGACGTTTATTAAATTTTTTTCATTATCGAAAACATAATCCCTCGACAATATTTAAAATATTACAAATATACATATAGATACGTTAAATTCCACTTCTTTTTATAGTGTTTTTATCGTTGTAGAATTTTAGTTCAATTATTATTTTTTTAATTTGATTAAATTAATAAAAATATTCTTCAACTAATATATTTTTTTTTTACCAATTTGAATAGAAACCGTTAATACTTTATTGTAAAAATATCCTTAAATTTTAAAAATATTTCAAAAATACCATCAAACTTTTAACTTTCATTCAAGTGTATTTTTCAAACACTTTAAATAAAATACTAACGGTTTTTATTCAAAATTAAATTTTTTAAATTTTTTTTTTGAAAAATCAAGATATTATTGAAAACTTTTAAAAGTTTATAGATATTAATTTTTTATGTCATAATCTAACGTCTTAATTATGACATAAAAAAATTAATAGTAAGTGAAAATATAAATCTCTCGCCTATAATAATAGGTACAAATATATAATTAATTAGGATACGTTAAATATAAAAAGAGCTAATACTCTGAACGGTAATGCTTGTTATGAGTATTTTGTTATAATTAATCATTGAATGTCCGAAATATTATTACATTATTTAGTTATCCATATATCATATCCTAATTATTACTACAATATAGTCAGAATAAAGATTAAAAATAGTGTTCTAAAAAAGGTTAAAAATTAAAATTTTAAAAACTCGAAGAACCAAATTGAAAACGACTTGATGATTGAAGGATCAAAATAAGAAATCTGAAAATTAGAGGGACCAAATTGAAACATCTAAAAAGTTGGATTTGTTGTGGTTTTGGTAATTATAAGAAAGTGGAGCCCTAATATGAAAATTTCCTCTCTATTTATATTTTTAGAAGTCACTAAGGACATTTCTTTGAATATAACTTTCTATAAAACTCTCTCATTTAAAACAAATAATAAAAGTATTCAAATACGTTTTAATTTCTTTGTTGTTCCGACGACGTGACGTGATGTAGGTCGAGAAAATGAATAAGGAGTAATTGTCAAGTTTGATTTTTACTCGATCAATATCCCACATTGATAGAGTAGAGAATGAAACATTCCTCGTAAAGGCGTAGAAATATCTCCCTAACATATGTGTTTTAAAACCGTGAGCCTGACTACGATACGTATCGGGCCAAAGTGGACAATATTTGCTAGCGGTGGGCTTGGGTTGTTACAAATGGTATTAGAGCCAGACATCGGGCAGTGTGTCAACTAGGACGTTGGGCTCTAAGGGAGTGGATGCATTTCTTATAAGAGTGTGGGAACTGTGCTAGTAATGACACTGGCCCCAAAAGGTGTGGATTTTGAGACCTTACATCGGTCGAAGAATTCAACTAATTTGGTACTAAACATATGTTTTATAATAATAATTTAAAAAAAAAAAACACATGAGAATATATTTCAAAACGACTGAAAATTAATCGATATAAAATAATCATCCTAAATTTATTTATATCCTTAATCAATATAAAGTAATCATTGCAAATTTATTCTTTGAAATGGAAAGTTTATAATAAAAATTTATAAAATTTAATTATTTTTTTCTTTTATTATTATTATTATTTTGGGACAATCATTATTATTATTCTTAAAGCATAAAGGCTAAAAGGAAAAAATAGATAAAGATAAAAAAAAAAATAATAATAATAATATAAGACTCGAAGTATGTGCTAGATGCTACACATTTCGAGAAGAATAAGTTAACTTTAAGGTCGAATAATATTTCATCATTAACCATAGTTTATTTACTAATTCTTTAATATCAGTTGATTCTAACCTCTACTTAATTTTAATCGAGCTTCATCTTCACGATGAATAAAACACTTAAGTTTGGACGTATTAGTGACAGTTACCTTTAAAAAATTGTCCAAAAAATCTTTGTTCTCGTTCATTTTATCAGGTAAAGCAAACCATTTCCATTGATTGATGCACGTTTCATGTTTTTTTTATATAATTTCGTAAAGATTGAATATAGTTGTTGACGAGAAAAGACAAAGTCGAGGTGTCCCGAGATGTTTAGAAAATGGTTATGTTGGTAGCTTTTATAAGATGATTACCAAAATCAAGCAATCAAAGACAAATTGCACACAATATTAGGAAACTTAAGAGACTTATAATGTTATTTTATTTTGGGAAATCTTGAAGAATCTTTGGTGGGTTTGTTGGGAATGGCTCAATTTTGTGGATTTGATTAGTGGATTTAATGACATAAAATAATTGTTTTAAAAATATGGGAATGGCCCAAATTCAATTATAATATACATGAATTAAGATCTCACCTTTGTTTATAATGTTTTTAATTTGAATGACGATATTAAGGTGGGTGTAATTGAAGTCTTTTTAAATGAACTTCTGACAAAGAATCAACTTATGAATCACTCTATAAATAAGATTGATCATGTCTCGGTTGAATGATTCTAAACATGTAATCTAAACTATTTAGAATGGCAAAGAAATTTAGCTATTGGCTAAAGGAAAGGTGAGAACAGTTAGCCCTAATAACAAGAAATGAAAGTAAAATTTGAATTATCTTGTTGAAAAAATATTTCAGGGCAAGAACACTTAATGAGATTCGAATCACTTCAAAAACTAGGTTGATCATGTAAAGTTTGAATTATTCTAAACATGTAATCTAAACTGAATAAAATTGAAATCATTGACCTTCAGTAAGTCATTTCAAGAGTTCGTAACCTTCATAATTTGACATAATTACTTATTAGGTATGTATAATCTAAAAATAAATAAAAAGTTTTTAAAAGTTAAAATACGTTAATGAAACCTCATAAATTTATATCCATTTAAGAATAGATGAAGTGACATCCGGAAGTATTTTGAAGTCATCAATGAGATTTGATTCTTCTTAATTTGAACAACCGTCTTCACAACTTCCTTCAACTCCATATTGTATGATTGATGTAACAGCTCAAGCCCCGAAGCGAATAATATCTGCTAGCAGTGGACTTTGACCGTTATAAATGGTATCAGAGCCAGACATCCGGTGATACACCAGCGAGGAGGATGAGCCCCGAAGGGGGTGGATACGAGGTAGTGTACTAGCAAAAATGTTGGGCCCTGAATGGGGTGGATTAGATGGCGCACATCGATTGGAGAATGGAACAAGTGCCAACGAGGGCGGACTCCAAAGGGAGGTGGATTGTAAGATCCCACATCAGTTGAAGAGGAGAACGGAATGCTCTTTATAAGGGTGTGGAAATCTCTCCCTAGCAAAAGCGTTCTAAAATCCTTGAGGGGAAGCCCGAAAGGAAAAACCAGACAATATCTGCTAGTGATGGACTTAGACTATTACAATTGAAATGTCTTGGTTCATATCAATCTCTCTAGAATCTCACTAATGATTCGTTGATTAAACTTAAACATAACTCAAATAGTTAAAACATATACGCTAAACTAAAAGATCAGAAATTCATACGTTTCAATCTTTTTGGTTACTTCGTCAACTAATATATGTTTATCCAATACCCCCTTGGCTAACATATGCCATGTGACTTCTTTCGACATCGGTCGATGTCGATGTCGGCCCATCAATACATAACTAGTAAAAGGTAAGAACAAAAAATGGTTGCTCCCTCTACCAAAGGAAACACATTATCTTCAACATATTCCCTGACAGAAAAGTTGGAGCAATGACAACTTTTTGTCCCAATGCTTGAGAAAACAACCATAGGAAATTTCTATATTTGGCCTGAAAACACTACTTTTCTTAGCATAGTTCCAAAGAAAATAACGACAGTGACCTAAGAAACAAGCATTCATTCAGCATCATTCCAACTATGAATGGCCTTATACATTCAGCTTAAGAAACAATGCAATCTCCTAACTAATAGGATTACACATGAAGCGTACCTGTTCTTCACCCAATTTTCAACCCAACAATTCCTCTTTTAGATTTAGGAAGAAAAATCATAGACATGTTCAACCAGATGGAATTCGGCTCGAAACCGTTCCTGCATCAATGAAAACGTCACAAAGTATATAAATATGCATCAAGTCCAGAAACTGATGATAAACAACATACAATCTTTAAGAGTCGCAACGGATACTTTCTAACAGAAGATGCTAGAGCCTACAAGTTACAACCAAGTTAGTTAACACAGGTGGGACGAGGTGGGACGGGATGGGGCAGGCGAGGATGGGATGGGAGAAAATGGAGTGACCTAACAGGAAAATATTAATAAATCCAAACCAGACTGCACATTATTTTGTTGTTGATTGACAATAACCTGTAACTATAACCTACAATCTGAGGTTCAGAAATATACTATCATCCATTATAGAGCATGGATTGGACTGCAACCAGAATTCATGTTTTCACTGCCAGAAGCTGCCTTTGCATGGAAAGCAGACCGTCTAGACGCCCCCTCGAGTAGTTTCAGTGAAAGAGATGAAGGGCCAGCATGACCAATTGATTCTCCGAGACTGAGTTTCGACATGCCAATTAGCTCATCAACATTGAGAGGAGTCTTTGAATGCACAGCTGTTGGCTTAAGAACCTCATGTGTCTCCTTATTAGCAGTCTCTGCACTGTATCCTGAGTAGAACGGGACCGAAAATGGAAAGAACGGTGCTACATATGCAGGATATACCATTGGATAACAGCATTGGGGACCGTCTAGCTTTGCAGGAGCTGACTCTCCATCATTTGAGTGGGTCGAATCCATCGATTCACATTCTTCATCAACAGTTGGAGGTGTAGGCAATGGGTTATTACTTTGTGTTTCAGCATGTGAACTGCTGACTGATAGGAACTCCTGCTGCGCAATTGAATTCTCAACAGGCTGCAAAGAAGTTGAGGGAAGTGGAAAGAAAGAATCAGTGAAAATAACAAGGCTAATCATGTTACTTAATTGGCATGTATGCATCAAACAGAAATTTCAACATCTCGATGACTATGCTATCATCAAACACATTTGAGAAATCAAGATAATAAGCCCGTGGATATCAAGGTTCCACAAGCGGTACTTCCTGATACTGTATTTGAAGTAGTTGTTTGAATTCCTTAGGATGTGCAACTGACACAAGTTCTTGCGATTGGGAAAAGAGGCAGTTTGAAGCTGGGGGGCTGTTCTTATTTTACCTAAAGGGTTTGAATTAGCCCCCCAATCGTATTTCTCCCGAGATTAAAGAAAAGATGGGCTGTCTTTCCAGAGCTATCGTCCCACTAAAAAAATATTCTTGTGATAGGGCCCTGGTGATCGATCATTGACATTTCTAATGCTGAAGACTAGATGAACCGTACGACTAGAATGTCTGGACTTTAGTAAAGGGTAATAGCATCCTTGTGATATGAAATAGATAAAAGACGGAAACGTATATGCATTTACAGATGGATTGATGGAGAGTACAAACTTCGTCTGCAACAATGTCGAACAAACTGGAGCGCCTCTTTCTTCTTGATACATTGGTCTGCCTTATGAAATATTTTTGGGCATGACTAGCCACTTGAGTAGGTGTCCTAGATACAACATAATTACGTGCTATCCCACGCCAGTCTCCTTTTCCGAGTTTCTGTAACCCGAGTAAAAACATCCTATGCTCCTCCTCAGTCCATGGAACACCTGTGCATTACCAGACACGCATATAATTCAAATAAAGAATCGACCTATTCTTATTAACTGATCAAAGGTATATTGTAGAGAATTCAGTACAATTCAAATATCCTACTCCTGGTTAACTTTTTCCAGAAAATACCAACAATTAATACAATACTGGCATATAAGGATATTTGTAATCCATGCTAAAAGAGTATGAACAAAATTATTTTCAAATTCAAAAAATAGAGAGACAACCTACATGAATGGTTGTCATTTGAAATAACAAAAAAAATGGAAAAGTTCTTTCATCGGGCACCAGCAGATGAGTCAATCCATGTGTGAGATCCCACATCGGTTTGGGAGGAGAACGAAGCAATCTTTATAAGGGTGTGGAAACCTCTCCCCAGCAGACGCGTTTTCAAAACCTTGAGGGGAAGCCCGAAAGGGAAAGCCCAAGGAGGACAATATCTGCTAGGGATGGGCTTGGGCTGTTACAAATATTATCAGAGCCAAACACCAAGTGATATGTCAGCGAGGAGGCTGAGCCCCGAAGGAGGATGGACACGAGGAGGTGTGCCAGCAAGAACGTTGGACTCCAAAAGGGGTGGATTGGGGGGTCCCACATCGATTGGAGAAGGGAACGAGTGTCAGCGAGAACACTGGGCTCATAAGGGGGTGGACTGTAGATCCCACGTCAGTTGAGGAGGAGAACGAAGCATATGTGTGGAAACCTCTTACTAACCGATGCATTTTAAAAACCCGAAAGGAAAAGCCCAAAGAGGATAATATCTGCTAGCGGTGGGCCCAATTACAACTTTTCCATCTTAAAGGTAAAGTGTTTCCAAAATTCATCTTCTCATAATTTTTCTTTATTTTTCAAAGTCAAGTACATATAACATTGTTCCTTGATTCCTATATTTAGAGTGTATTAACAAGAACATAAGCTTGCCTTGTTCATCATTAACATGGATAGGGAATAATCTCTAAAAAAAAATACTATGCTTGGTAGTGCACATTGAAAACATAGAAACAGGACATGTTTACAAGACAATAGGATATTCTATTATTCAACGCCACTCAATGTTTCATGAACATGAAACTCCTAGAACAAAGAAAACATCATAACATGTGTTTTTTCAAAATTGAATCAAAAGCACTGCAGATTTCTGAATTCATTTCCAAATACAGGCCTATCACATAAGTTCAACAATTTCACAGTAACTATTGTTCTTCCAAAAGCATGAAAAGAAAAATTGATTAGGTACCAAACAAATCCTACAGCTTATCCTAGCCAAACAGTTCAAAATTTTTGCTCAATCAAGCAAAAAATACTTTTCATCATTCCACATCCATACTCGAAATTCTCTACTTAGATTCCTTTCATTTACCTAAAAACATGCCGATCACAAAGGGAAAAAGAATGAACAACAATCAATAACCAAAAAGAATCCAGCAAACACCAGGATTGAAAAAACAAAAATCAAACAACAACAGCAAAATTAATTCAAATTAATGCATAAACTCCCAAACCTTTCTTCCTCTCACGGCAACTCGACGAAGAACCAGGAACGAAATCCTCCGACGCATAGCCGTCTGCCGCAACTCCATGGTCAGGAGTCTCCCCGGGAGAAGCCGGATTGTTCGACCCGCCGTGCAGTGCACCCGACCCGGATCCTGCATAATGGCTCAGATTCCCCATACTAGCACTCTTCCTAATGGAACCATCGGTCAATCGGACTCCGAAAAGCTTCACGCCGCGATTGGGACAAGTCCGAGAGTTGTGCCCATTGTGGCTGCAATGCGAGCACCTCCGCGTCATCGTTCCGCCGCCGCGTTTCAGAAATCGAACTGAAGTAGAATCAGATCAGAAGATCCCAGTTACATGATCCAATCAAAACCAGAAATTAGGGCTAGATTTCCTCGTCGCAGCAAATTTTTGTTCCTTTTTTTTTTTTTTTTTGTTCTCTCTAAGCTTTCGCAGGTGGGAGAGAAAAAGAGAAGACCGACTAAGTCCAACACTATCCATTTATCAGCCCTGGATAAATGTGAAATAATCCCCTGCTTCGTGTCTATCTTTCTTCCTATACTCTTCCATCTCATCCATCAATTCCTTCATCAATCTTGATGGTCGCATTAATCAACGGCTGTGATCATTTCATGAAAAGTTGCACACCATTCGGATAAGGTGTCTTTGTCGATCAGTATTTATTATTTATTTATAATTTAAATTTTGATAAATGTTTTTTTTTTCTTTAATATTAAGAAGACGTGCATTTCTCGGTTGTAATTAGTTTATTATTATTTTTTTTTTTTCAATGGTACAATGAATTAAGAGAAGAAAATATATGTTAATTTATAGATGATGTTTATTGAAAATGATATTTTATTTTTAAAAAAAGAATTTTAATTTATTTTAGCTATGATATTATTTCACCATTTTCTTTAATTGAATTAAATCGGGTTTAAATATTTTTTATACTCGGTTCAATGGCTGACATTGTAAATTTTTTCGATTCAAATAAATTTTATTTTAAATAATAAACTCAATTCAGTTCTAAATTCTTTAAGTCGCATTCATTTAGGTCTAATTATTTATTTAATTTTTTTTAAATAAAAATAAAAAATCTATCAAAATATTTATTTATTTATTTTTAAGTATTTAATTATCTTTTTCTAATTTAATTTTTGTGGAAAAAAACTATTTTAAGAGTTATTAAATAATAAATAAAAATTTATAAAATTGAATAAATATATCTCTATAAGGTTGGGTAGAAATTAAATTTGGTTAATCGAATTTTTTGAATACCCGTCTTTTTGTCACACTTTCAACAGATATAAAATGCATTTTATCAGTGAAGATAGTCATTTATATATTTATATATCCATGACTACTTTTTTTAAATCGAGGAGTGATTTTGGTCGCACTCTCAATAAAATATCACGACATAATTTTTAAAATAATTTAAAAAGCATGAAATGCCATGAATGTCTGACCTCATGACACATTTAACGAATAACTTTAGTCACTCATTTTGTATGTATTTGACTTTACCTAAAAAAAATGTTTCGAAAAGATTGAGTATTAAATTATATAGTAACTGACTTCATTGTTAGGATTATGATATACAAACATAAATTGAGAGGTCTACAGAGTAGTGCAAGTCTTGGTTTCTGCCCAATTTTTATTTTTATTTTCGTGAAATTTTCAATTTTTTTTGTGAGGATTAGTGCGAGTATTTCTCATATCAATGTACGGGATCGAGTTTCCCATGAAAACCTTTTCTAATACATAATTTCCGTTTTACAATATAATTTTTATAAATAAAAAAATGTAAACAAAAACCTAAGGTAATGTAATATCCGTCCTTGCCTCATTTATCTAATAGGGAGAAATCTCTGCTCAGTAACTCTCTCATTCCACGGGATTCCCTAACCTATTTGGGATGGGTACCATGATACTCGGTCCGATGGAGTAAATGGATATCTCTACCTAAACCAATAACTTACGGACTATCGTGCGCCTTAAAATTTAGTTTTTTTTTTTTTTTTTTTTCCTCACTCTGATTGTTTCATGTCGATCACTTCATGTATACCTAACCCTTTAGACATGCATCACTGTTTTGAGCTACGGTTAATCTAATTCAATATCATTCAACGTAACATCTTAGATCGAGGGTAGCAAGAACGAGCAAAGAAAATAATAATCCAATAAAAAGTTTTCAAAATTACGTATTTAAGATTTAATTAAAAATCTATCATACAAAAAATTAAAAAATAAAAGGAAAATATCGATAATGTATATTCCAATGTTATTGGGTGGCATAGGAAAGAAGCTGACTTTTAAACCATTTTGTAATTAATTGAATAAAATAATAGACCACGTCAAAAGCAGATTTGGATAGAGACAACTCGATGATGAAACGTAGACGGTCGGATTTGGTCAACACTTGAATGGTCAAAAAGGTCCAGGCGGCTAAAATCTGAGATCTTGGTGGATTGTGCCACGTGGGAAACTCCCATTGGATGTCTTCGGGCATATTCAATCGCATAATCCCCCGGACAGGCACGTCTTACACATTAATCATTCCCTAAATTAGCCGACGTGAAACTTTCATCCAACACTTACAAGATAGAAAGAGATGAGCTAGCGTGGGTCAAATCACCTCTGCTCTGGTGCTCAAGTCAAGAGTTGAGTCCATAATATGTATAGATAGCAATAGGTTAGTGTTTTGATGTCCTTTTCTATCTACAATATTGTTTTAATTATAGGATGGTTTAAAAACACTTATCATACTAGAGTGTTATAATCTTACGATAATTCTTGCAGCGCGTTAAATCTGAAAAAGGGTTACAAAGTTGACTTTTACTCGGTCACACTGCTTTTCAAATGGATCTTGACTAATCTGTGTAGAAACTCAAGTGTTAGTCTTCTCAACCATTGTTGATCCCCGTTAGATTGGTCATTTTACCCTTGACCAAGTCCAGTTAGGGCCCAAAGACATCAATCTTAGTCGATGTTCGTGATGGTAAGCTTTTGGCCGAATCAATAATGTCACCCATACAATAACACTCAATCTCTAATCTATCACTCATCAACATATCTAGTTTAGAGTTGAGGTTACACTCTTCATGTCAATTGGATTTTGACTTATTCACATGAGTTAGCTTGGACTAAGTCTTGGTTGACCCATGTGGGTTGGCCTCACTAGTGTTGGCCAACCCACTTAGCTTGGTTCAAGTTGGGCTTTGATCGACCAACCTGGGTTAGCTCAATCTTTGGCTTGTCTAAACCATAGGGGTTAGTCTCCCTAAACTTTGATCAACCCACCTATGTCGACTCATGTTAAGCCTTGACTAACCTATTTGGGTTGGTTTTTGCATTCCTCACCCGACCCACGTGGGTTAATATGTTCTTCAGCTCAATAGATGACATGGGTCAATCTTCTTATGCCCGCTTGACCCACATGCGTCAACTTCTATTCGACTAGGCCTATCCATGTGAGTTAGTCTCCTTAGCCTTGATCGACTTACATGAGTTAACCTATCTTGATCTTTAGTTTCTTTGGCCTCAAAATATATATTTAAAGGTTAGCTCTTGTCTCAGGTGTTTGGACTCCTTTTGTGAGCAGTCGGGCTCTTCCTCCTAGGGATTGAGCTCATCCTTTTAAGGGTTTAATTCCTCATCGAGGATTAAAATCCTTATCTCTATGGTTGAACTCTTCCGAGTCCGATCAAGTATTCTAGAAAAATCATCAATCACAGAGGAGGCAACATAGAGATAAGAAGACGAAACAACAAGGAACTACCTTGAGTTACAGGAAAAGTGTGTATGAACACGACTCTCCACAATGGTATGATATTGTCCACTTTAAGCATAAACTCTCGTGGCTTTGCATTGGGCTTCCACAAAAGACCTCGTAACAATGGAGAGAGTATTCCTTGATTATAAACTCATGATCATTCCCTAAATTAGCCGATGCGGCACTTTTGTCCAACAATTATAACATAATATCTTATTTTATATCCTATTTAAATATTATAAGACATCCGATACATTAAACTAATTTGAATCTCATTCTAAATTTTAAATAAATATCTTTATTTAATGTATTTAAAATACATTAATTATTTTATACAATAAAGATATATTTTTTCTTTTATAATTTATAGAGGTATGTAAATTGATATTTATTATATATTTTTCCTCTATTTATATTTAGTATATTTAATATATTAAATCATAAACCTATCAAATTAAATCTATTTTCTTATTTTGTGTTTAACATATTAAATATTAATTTAAATACTTCAAAATTTTCTTTCAATTAAATTTAAACATATTAATAATTGAGTTTGCATTCATTAATTAAAGGCCTCAAATATAAATCTAGAATTGTATCGATTGATATAATTATTACAAGCAAATCGATCATTCACGAGTGGTTCATAATTACAATTGGGTCAAAAGTTTGTTTTACCCCTGTAATTATATCTTACATCTTAAGTATAATTGATTCTTTAATGAACAATTTGTTTATAATCAAATTATAAATGAAGTCACCCTTACCCTAGTGAAGAAGGTGGGGACACATTACTCAAGTCCTGAAATCAGCACTTGAGGGAACTACTTATCTATTTATTTTATAAGAGAATGAGTGAATTTCATCTCATGAAGCCATTTTAGAGCTCCCTATTTGGTGAAGTCCCAGAATAAAGCTATATTAAGTCGGCTACAAAAGTCATTCTCACCCATACCAATCAAAAAACAAACTTTCATAGACAGGAGTTCATAACTCACTCAAGATCAAGTCGCATATGTACATGATCATCTTGTGAAATATTACCTTCTCAATTAAAGGATCTACAGACAGAGATTAAATATTTCGTAGTCCAGAATTACACAAATTCACTGTATAGGACACCTTTACTCACATATCTCCAATGAACGATTCGGATAAAATCATTTGTAACAATTAGAAAGTGGAACATAACAATATCAATAGTGATACCAAGATAAAGCACCCGATTTATCCACAGAGTATAGACCCTTAGGTTGTTACTTGAGTGTGATCATTTTTTATGTCAACCCCATACTATTCAAAATTACACGAATAACATTAAATAATTAATTACGATGTTTTAAGACATAAATCCCAGCACTCAGTGGTTTCGTTTCGAAGTGGCGTTGGGTTGGTTTGGACGAACCAACCCAAGACCCACATAGCAAACACTAACAGCCTAACACGAGTTGTTGACCCAACAACCACACGACCCTCGCATACAAACATTGCAACCGTAAGACGAAGGCCAACGAAGCCTAGTAGCCATTCAAACACATGGCGTACCACAACACTACAGCAGACCTAGGCGTTCGGTAGTCCAACCCCGACTCCTTTTGACGTACGACGCGCCCATGCAGCACGTCGGAATAAACTGTTTCACTCCCTAAATCCATAATGATGCCTGAAAAAAGGTTTAGCATCTTATCTACTAAGGTAGGTAGCTTGGATTGATTGACATTTTGGGCCACACTGATATTGGGCCTTCGATGGGCCGACCATTGGAGGCCCAAAGCCGCAGGCCTATTAGATGGTTTGAAACAAAAATTCACTCACACGGACAGTTGGAGAACACGTGCGATTTGGGACAAATAAATCTAAGAGAGAGAATAATGCATGTGGAGTCCATTAGAATAGAATCTTCAATATTCATATAATAATGCAAGTAGACCACGTTTATGAATATCTTATCATACACCATGATATGGAAATGGTACGATTATATTTATTCACCTTATAACATATATTTCGACTTGTATTTTTCTACATATTATTCTATATTTTTTTAATTATTTAAAATTAAAATGTCCACCAACCAAACATGCCCTCAGACAAAATCCTCGAAAATCATACTTTTGTAATTGGATTTCCGAAAATGCCCTTTCGTAATCATATTGTTAATGATTATTTTAGTGGCTTAGCATGGTCTCGTACGTCTTTTCACTTTTTTTTTTTTTGGAAAGGAAATTAATTTTGGGGATCTTTGGTACGACGCACGTGTAGTCCAACTCAAGACGACAGCTTCTTTTTTTTTTTTTTTTTTTTTTTTTAATTTTATTTTCATGTTTTTCGATTAACGAAACGATTCGTTTTTGGCGGGGTGAATCTCAGAATCACATGGTGACCAGCTCAGCCGGTCACATGGTTTCTGATACGTGGGGCCCACGGATGCTTCTTGGCAATGGGGAGTTGCACGTGTGGTGGGAGAGATGGACGGCGGAGGTGGGTTGAGGACGGCTGAAAAAAGAACTGGCTATTCCGGTAGAAGGGGGAGGAGGGGGAAGGGTATGATTGGGAAAAAATAGTACAAAATAATTGTTTATTTTATTATTTTATTTTTATTTTTGTTGGCAGTTTGACCGTTGACCGATCTGGGTTAAGACATTGTTACTTTGACTGAACGCGAACGTGCGGGTTAGTTACCATACACGTGTGCGTGCTGTCCGTTTGATCCCACGTAGGACCCACGTGCTACTTGAGGGATAACGGAGAGAGAGAGAAAAAAAATAGTTTTTTATTATTTATTTTTTTTCTTTTCTTTAAATTACCTATAACTCAAACATTTGGGGAAAGTGTGTGTCTGTGGGGCCACCACCTCATCCATCAATGATTGGACAAACTAGAAAAGTAAGGAAAGGGCAGTTTGGGAATTAAAAGATAAAATTCGGTGACCAACCAACGGCTGTGACGGGTTCGTTAGTTTCGTGGTGACTTAATTCACGTGCGGGTCACGTGCCACCCTATGTGCTTTATCCTTTCCGATTAGTATTTTCTTTCCTTCACGTGAATTTTTTGGATGTTTCTTATAATTTCTTTTCTCCTTTTTATTTTTTTCTTTTTAATCCACAAGTTGATGGATTACAATAGGGGTAGGGGCAAAATGGGGTTTTCATGAGGAAATAACGGAGTCGGGGTGGGGGCGAGTTCACGTGCAAATCACATGGGAGGTGAGAAGCCTCGTACGGGCTGCGAAGAAGCGTGGGGGAAGCAAGGAAGGGGAGTGGGTCCCACGTGTGGGGTAATTTGTCGGGTAGTGGTGAAAATTTTAAATTAAATTTAAAAAAATAAATAAATGAGGAGAGATGAAGGGGACACGTGGGACAGCTAACACGCACTAGTGGGGACCCATTAATCATAATCCAACATCTTGTCTGGTTTTCTTTATTATTATTATTATTATATCATTAATTCTCTCCAATTATTATCTGATTGAAACCTTGAATTGCTTCTATCATTGCATCCTGAGAAAATATTTGCTCTTCTCTTCTCCCACTTTCTGATTTGGAGCGTTTGCTTCACGCGCTATTGTTCCAAACTTATTTATTATTAATTTTACAAAATATATTATTACTTACTATACAATTATACATAACTATATTTTCTTTTATTTTTATTTAATTTCATAATTAATTTTTTGACGACGTGTTTGCTTTGGGATCCTCAAAAGACTTCATACCAAACCAATTGAGAGAGTATTAATTTTTTGACGACGTGTTTGCTTTGGGATCCTCAAAAGACTTCATACCAAACCAATTGAGAGAGTATTATTTGATTATAAATCCATGATCATTCCCTAAATTAGACGATGTGGGACTTTCATCAACCTCTCGAGCAAAGTACAACTCCCCTTAATCGAGGCTCGAATCCTTTTCCTTTTTGGAGTCGTAGTCATTTTTACTATGCCTTCGTGGAGGCTCGACTCCCTTTTCTTTTGGAGTCCTTTGTTCGATATTTGAGGATTTACCGATGTATTGACACGACTAAGTTTAGCTCTCATGACTTTGCTTTGGGCTTCCCCGAAAGGCCTCAACCCAATGGAGAGAGTACTTTTTTTTATTATAAACTCATGATATTTTCCTAAATTAGCCGATGTGGGACTTTCATCATCCAACACACCCAACCAAACTCACGAATACCTCTACTAAACAATTAGATTCGATTCATTATTCTGTTTCAAATCAATCTAATAAAGTCTTTTCGAGTCATGTGTTCCATTATTATTAAATAGGATTCATAGCTAAGTGTATAGTGTCTACCTAAAGACTTCCCACTTATAATATTATAATATTAATGGCAAATTTTTCAAAAAAAAAAAAAAAAAAAAAAAAGAAAAAGAAAAGACATGTGAATATGGACTAATGTCTTTTTAACACTAATTTTGTCGAAAGAAAAAGCACCAACGATAGGTGGCTTAAAATAAATTTTGTTTTATATATTTTAGATTTATTCTATTTTACTTTAAAAATAAGTCAACAAAGAGGCACGTGAGATATACGCGCTGAGAAGGGGAAGAAATGGGAGGGGGCGAGATTTTGATAATATTCATAATTACGGGGGGGAGGGGGTTATTGTAGTTCAAATGATTGAGGAGAAGGGGCGTGTCGGGACCCGTAGTGACAGCGTGAGATGGCACCACCACTTCCAATTTCTCGCGCGTGGGACCCACGTCACCCTCCAGATATTAGCAAAAATAAATAAATAAATAAATAAATAGTTGTCCGTGGTGTGAGTGCACGTGTCACATGTTGCTACCCCACGTGACTTTCCTTAATATCACGCTTTCCTTAAACCCCCTCCCCACGTGAAAACCACCGCCCCTTGTCCCCATTTTCTCTCTCTCTCTTTATCCTCCCGACATTCTCGCCCATCTTTACCCCTTTCTCTAAGAAAATAAACTAATAAAAATATTGTACTTTTTTTTATTTTATATATAAATATATTCTTAAAATTTTAAAACTTTCAAAAATATTAAAAAAGTGTAAATAACTTTACAACTTTAAAAAATACTCATAAACATTTTAAATCTATATTAAAACGTTCGTATAATTTCTTTTAAAATCATTATTTTTAGCGATAAAATATTAAATTTAAGAATATTTTTATTAATTTAGTCAATTATTTAAATTTTTAGTATTAAATATAATGATTTTAAAATTTTAATTTTTGATCCCTTAATTATTATTATCTCTTTTTTAGGATATAGAATAGATTTTTTTTTTTTTTGAATAATTTCATTTGGGATCATGTATTATATTGTAATAAATGATAATCAAATCATTGCTGTCTCCTCAAATTATTATTTCTTTTTTTTTCCTTCATAAAATATATATAATTTATTATTATTATTTAAATACTGAAAAAATAATTAGATCCATGGGGTTCCGAAATAGATCCGTATTTGTTTCTAATCCTTCAGAAACACGGTTTTATTAAATGCTGATTTAAACAATACCCACCAAAATAATAATAATAATAATAACAATAAAATTAAAAAAAAAATAGAAAAAAGAATAATTTATTATTTTATAACAATAATATATTTGTTTATTTTAAAAAGGTAATTTTAGAAGAAAAAAAAAAGGAAAAAAAAAAAACAGTGTAATGTGGGGCCCCACAGGGAGGAGACTGAATGAACGAAATGAAAAGGTGAAGTGTCGGATTCGCTGTCTTTCTTTCTTTTTTTTTTTTTTTTTTTCCTTCCTCCCATGAATTGGGTCCCACTCCCAGTCCCTTCATCACGTCCGTTGGTTTCATCTCTTTCCTTTTTCAACGATTCAGATTTAACCTCTTCCTTCTATTATTTGCTTCTTAACTCATATAATAAATAAATAATATATTTATATTATATAAAATAACTAACTAAAATAGCCAATGGAATGTTTTATTATTATTATTATTATTATTATTGTTATTATTATTATTGGAAATGGAAAGTAAAAAGCGAAAATAGTATCAAATATGTTTCATTTTTTCTATGAAAAATAATTGTCGGTGTCTCTATCTATTATTTGAAAATATTTTAAATTAATAATATCAAAAGATAAATGATTCTTTTAAAATGGGTAATTTTTTTGAGTATAGTAATAAACATTTAATAATAAGATTTAGTTAAAAATGCTTATATAAAATGATTATATTTTTATTGTAACACTGTAAAAAATGCTTCATTCTACTCCCGTGGATCTCACATTCATGGTTAACCTGATCATAACTCAATTAATAGACAAGGATGTATTTAACCATGGTTAAGTTAAAAAGCAACCATAGTTAATAGAGAAGAGGGAAATGATTGGGGATAATTGGAGGGTCTTTCCTCTGACACACACTTTAATTATTTCCCCATTTTCTCCTCTTGTTTTTGGGTCTATATAATCCTCTGTTTTCCCCTTCTTCTTGGATCACACCTTTCCTTCATTTTCTCTCTCTAGAAGCTCAAGAAATTTGCAGCGATTGAATCATGATGTCTTCCAAACACGACAACCTTAGTTTGAGCCTTGGATTGAGCTTTGATTCTCATTATTTGCAGCTCAATCTCCGGCCTTCTTGGAATGATCATGCCTCATCAGGTTCGATTTCATTTTTAATTACGATTTTTTTTTTTTAATCGATCAGAACAGAGGATGAATTTCTGAGCGTTTTTGTTTTTTTGTTGCAGATCGGACATCGGAAAACCGGATGCCGCCATCGCCGGTGGATTGCGAGGAGGAGGAGGAGGAGGAAGAGGCGGCGGTGTCGAGTCCTAACAGTACGGTTTCGACTGTAAGTGGGAAGAGGAGTGAACCAGAGACCAACAACGGCGAGGATCTTGACGGCGATGAAGAAGACGCTGAAACTTCTAGAAAAAAGCTTCGTCTCACTAAAGATCAGTCCGCCGTCTTGGAAGACAGCTTCAAAGAACACAACACTCTCAATCCGGTAAGTCCAAAACCCGACCCGACTTGACCCGTTTTGTTCCCAAAATTTTCTCGGCATCCAAACAGAAAATTTATGGGGGTATTTTGGTAATTTTACGCAGAAGCAAAAGTTAGCCTTGGCTAAACAATTGGGTCTCCGGCCAAGACAAGTCGAAGTCTGGTTCCAAAACAGAAGGGCAAGGTAAGGAAATTTCCTTAATCTCCAAGGGTATTTTAGTCCAACTTATAAATTAAATCTAAAAATTTAAAATCCCTCCTATTTTGACCCCTATACATTTTTTTTTTTTTACCAATTTAAACCCATGAATTTTCAGATATTCATATTTTGACCCATGATTTTGGTTTGAGCAGGACAAAGTTGAAGCAAACGGAAGTTGACTGTGAGTTTCTAAAGAGATGCTGTGAGAATCTAACGGAGGAGAACAGGCGGTTGCAAAAAGAAGTTCAAGAACTGAGAGCACTGAAACTTTCCCCTCAGTTCTACATGCACATGGCCCCACCCACCACCCTCACCATGTGCCCATCATGTGAGCGCGTGGCGGTCCCATCCTCCACGTCGGCTCCACTTAACGTAACGAGAATGGGCCCGGCTCAAGCCCAAGCCCAAGCCCAATCCAAGGCCCTTCACTCTCGGCCTATCCATGTCAACCCGTGGGCCTCCGCCATCCCGGCCCGGCCCTTTAACGCTCTCCACCCTCGCTCGTAAATACTTTCCATTGGGCCGGATTTGGTGGGCCTCTTTTTTGTAATATTGGGCCTATCTTGTCATATTAGGGTTCAGTAGTTTTATTTTTTCTTTGTAAGATTTAGGGAAAAAAAATAAAAAAAATAAAAAAATAGAGTTGTAAAGTGAGAATGAGATTCCTAATTTATTACTATTATTATTATTATTTAATTGAAACTAATTTTAATTCAAGCTCATTCTTGTAATTTTTTATTAATAATTATTTGATCGTTATTTTATTATTTTTATTTTGTAATTATTACTAGTATAATATATAGATAAGGTTGGATGTATTATCTTGATAACACCGTTAAGACAATTTTAATTGTTTACCGTCTATTTTGTAGTAATTAGAGCTATTTCTAATCTTGACGTAGTTGTAATCAATCACAAAGCCCTTAAACCCATGTAGGTAGTGTCTTGCCATTGCTTCGAACCCGTGTAAGTAGCATCTCAGCTAGTAACCAACTCTTATTGCAATCTTGTCATAGTGGGTCACCAGAGACTTATCCTTTCAATTCTAGGGACAAAACTTGCTTCTTTTAGACATGGATAATGGTCTTAGTCTATGCAGTGAGATTTCTCTCTTTGGGACATCATAGTATATGCTAGCCTGCTCTTCCATGGGATGATAGCTGGCAAACCCTAACCCACATGGCTACCTTGTCACCCGTGATTGGGGGAAGCCACTCCCCCTGTGTTGGCCAACTACTAAAACTACATGAATATCTAACTCCCAGTCTCAAGATACATCTGCTATGCAGGGTAGTCCACTGGTTTGTCATTAATGTAAAACTGAAGAAAAATTGGCACAATATTTGAAAGAATATATGAATTTTAACTCTCCTGAAATTATAGACACTTGAATTTGTAGCAAATATTCGTGTATAAAAGCTTGGTGGGTTGAAGAGATTTAATGAAAAATTATTTAAAATCTATAGAAAACTTGTGAAACTCAAGATTATAGGAAGGTCGGATCGATTTAGGTCTAAATATGACTGCATGCTCTTGATGTCACGGTCATATTTGTCCAAGACATTTTATTTATAGCCGCATGTCGGACGTTCCAATCATGCTTGTCGATGACGTATTGTCTATAGCTACACCCATTTCAAACTTTTTTTTTTTTTTTTTTTTTTTTTTTTTTTTTTTTAAGACACATGAACTTGGCCTTTAATAGTCTTTAGGCTCAACCAATGGATTTAAAAGGGAAAGATTTAAAAAGTACTCTTAAATCATCAAATTATATATATAGAAAATTAACTGACACACCAAAAGATATATTTTTTTTTTTTCCTATCGTCATTGCTTAGAACAGTGTTTTATCTATTTAATTTTCAATTTTTAGTTAAATTTATATTTGATATAAAAAAATTAATAAGATAAAAGACGCACCAAAAGAAGCATTTTCAAACGCAGCCTTGGTCAAATTTTAGCTGCTTTATTCGATTTTTAATAAGCTCCCAGCTGTGGTTCATGAGCATCTTAATTCGACACTAATTTGGACCCAAAATATTCGAAAATATGAAAAAGAAAGTATAATTGACGATGCTGTCCAATATGTTAAGAATTACTACCCTCCACAATGACATAATATTATCTACTTTGATCATAAGTTCCATAGCTTTGTTTTTTGTTTCTCCAGAAGTTCTCGTACCAATAAAAGTGTATTTCTTAGTTATAAACCCATGATCATTCCCTTAAGTAGGTAACGTCGAATTTCCTCTCAACAATCTTTAACACGATATAACTTTGAAGCCGAAATGTTCTATGTCCAAATATATAGAAGGAAATAGTTAATCCAGAGAAACAACTTAATCCATCTCATTTAATAGATAATAAGCTCTCAAAACACATGACATACAACTAAACTGATTATTAGCGTTGTGTATTTCAGCTGCAGATCAACAAACACTAATGGCAGATGCCTGCTGAATTACAATTACAGCATCTGTCATATATCCAGAGGGCGTGATTTTGGAGAAGAAGAAACACTTTCCAGCATTTGAACTTGATGATCAAAGAGGAAAATCATGTAAAAACAAAGAAAAGGGGAGAAGAAAAACAAAAAAAGGAGTTAGAAAAGTACCCTATAAACGTCAGTTGAAGGATTTGAAGTTCAAATTTTGATGAACTTACTGAACATGTTTCAAACTTCAAGCTTGCCTTGAAGTGTTCCTACCAATTTGTCCACTTGATTTCTTGATCAATTCGATTCTTTGAAGCCTGATTTGCTCTCTGAATTTAGCTATGAACTCATCAGCCTTTTTATCTACATCTGGTCCTCCGTCATTAGCCATATTGCTAGAGCCTGCTTCTTCACAACTTGTTTCATTGAAATCTCTCCTTTTCACATTGAAAGGTTCTCCGTTATCTTCCCGGATAAACTGCCCCACTACATCGTCTTCTTCTTCTTCGTTTTCCATGTCGTCGCCTGCTTCCATGGCTAGTTTTTCAACTAGGTTTTCTTTATCTTCATCTGGAAACTCTATGGGGTTTTCTTCAAATTCTTGTGCATGGGGATTCTGTTCCATCTTCCCCTTCAATTGATCAGTTCCTCCAAATTCTCTCCCTCTTCTTGGTGGCTCATTCACAACTTCTCCTGGTCTGATTGTTCTAACAGATTTCCCCATTGATTGACCATCTACATAATTTCTAGGCAGAACTTCAGCACTTGAATTAGCATCCATCATCAGATCGATTTCATCTCCTGTATCACGAATGGATCTTCTAGGTTTGGTAGTAAGGCTTCGTCTCAAATCATTTTGATGAGATACATCACTTTCATGCAGCCAAGAGTTCGGTTTCATTGAGGATATTCTTCGAACAGTTGGTGGGGGCGGAGGCGGAGGCGGAGGCGGAGGCGGAGGTGGAGGAGATGAATAAAAGTTCTTCTTCCTCACCAAATCCTCAGCACTCTTGGCCTGTAATTCAGGTGACACAGTAGGAGAAGGAGATGGTTTCCTAGGAGATGGAGAGGGAGATAGTTTCTGAGTGCTAATGGCACTGGCTCGAGAAGACCTTGAAGTTGGAGGTCTTGACGATCGAGAATCGATCCAACTCGATTCAGATTCCTCCATGGGAGCAGCAGGAGAATACATAGGAAGGTTATCGGCTTCTTCTTGCACCTCCTTCCTCTCCGATCTCGAGCGCCATGGAACTGGGGAAGGAAGAACGATTTTCTCATTCAACTCCTCATTCGAACTCCTCATAGGCATACTCAAAGATCTTCTCGAACTCACTCTCCGCTTAGATCCAGAAATGGTTTTATACTCATCGTCCACAACAACACGAGATTTCAAGCTACGAACAGGAAGAAGCAGAGGTTTCTCACTCCTAACTCTCTGCTCATTAACAACAGGACGTTCTTCAGCAACAACGACAGATTCATTTCTAAAATACCGATTACTCCATGTTTGAACCTTATTTTCATCAGGTGAAGACACCGATTCATCATTAGCAGACGGAGTTCCAGGCTCATCATCAAAAACAGACGAAACATGAAGCAATCGAGAAACATAAGATTGAACATTATCAAATCTAGAGACACTAATTTCATCCTCTATCTCATCAGTTCTTCGACTAAAGAGGCCATAAGAAACAGCGATTCCAACGAAAAGAAGGTGCAGAAGCTCCCAGCTTCTGGTGAGTAACGTTTGATTAATGAACTCAGGGGCTTGGGAGGGGACTAAAGGGAGAATCACCAGAAAGAAAATGGCCGTTAAAACTTTGTACAAGATATGGCTATGGAACTTACTTGGAGTAGGCTGATTTTGCCCCGCCGCGAGATTCGAGGGTTTGGCATGAACGTCTGATTCCGCCATTGAAGAAGGATGGAGAAAGAGATTCTTATTCTTCTTGGAGTTCGATGAACGGAGGGTAATGGAGTTGCAGAGAAGGGATGAAGAAGATGAAGATGAAGACTTAATGGCGAAGAAAAAAGATAGAGATAGAGAGAGAGAGAGAGAGTTGCAGAGAAGGGGAAAGAGTTTGGAGAAGGAACAAAGAACAATTTGAAGCTTTTCTTTTCGAACCACTTTTTAACGGTTCCTTACCAATTGACCAATATACCCTTCCCTTTATTATTTTATTATTCTCTCCCTTTTTTTTTTTTTTTTGTTATAATAATAAATAGATAAATTACAAATTTTAATTTACCTGTTACTGAAAAAATTCTAAAATTTAAAAATTATTTAATGGATCTATAAATTTTTTTTATTTTTTATTCAAAATTTATTTAAAATAATTTTTATTAATAACTTTGTTAATTTAAAAAAACATTATATATAAATAGAGATTTTATAGATCAAATTATCATTTTTAAAATTTAAAAATTCATTACACATTAAATAGTTTATAAACTAAAATTTTAATTTAATTCAAACGGCTAAATGTCCATTTTAATTTTGAACTATGTCTTTGAAAGGACAAATCTGCTCATGAAAAACATGGACTTTTAAGTAATCAACCATAGTTCTTAAGAAAAATAAAAATGAAACAAATTCATAGGGATAATGAAATAATAATTAAATTAAAATTTTAATTTAATTCAAACAAATAGAGGCGAAATGTCCATTTTAACCTTGAACTATGCGTTTGAAAGGACAAATCTGCTCATGAAAAACATGGCTTTTAAGTAATCAACCATAGTTCTTAAGAAAAATAAAAATGAAACAAATTCATAGGGATAATGAAATAATAATTAAATTAAAATTTTAATTTAATTCAAACAAATATAGGCGAAATGTCTATTTTAACCTTGAACTAGGCATTTGGAGGAAGACAAATCTACTCATGAAAAACATGGGCTTTTAAGTTTTTAAGAAAAATAAAAATAAAACAAATTCATAGAGTAATGAAATAATAATTGGAAAAAAAGGAGGTTATAATCGGAAAGTAAAAATAGGGGTAAAAATGGCAATAGAGGAAAAGGGAGGGGGCAAATGGGCTGCACAGAAATTATCAGGATTCTTCTTTTGGACTGCTTACGCTAGCTTTTTAGTGGAAGCTCAATATTTAAAATTAAAAAATTATTCTTAAAGACCACGCAGACTCTTCTTCCTATGCGGTCTCGATCGGTTCGATATATTCGACTAATTTGATTCAAAATAGTTCGAAAGTTCTAGTTTGGTTAGGGTAGATCGGTTCATGAGTTATTTGAAATAAGCTGTTACAAATACGATTATTATATTCAAATCAATTTAAATCAAATATGTATGGAAGAAATTGAGTCGATTCAATTAGGGTGGATTGGTTTATAAATTATTTGATTTCGAGAGTGGTTTAAATTCGTTTTATATTGAAGTAGTTGAACTCATCCGTTTGATCGCATGTCTTTTGGATTAAATTGAACCACGTATGTGAAGATCAAAAGAACGAACATGCTTAGATTCTATTAGGGTATATTAGTTTGTGGGTTTCTTACTTCCGAAGTCACGTTGTAAGAGTCCAAGTCCACCCTTAATAGATACTGTTCTTTTTGGACTTTTCCTTTCGAGATCCTCTCAAGGTTTTTAAAATGGTCTGCTAGAGAGTGGTTTCCACATCTTTATAAATAATGTTTCTTTCCTCTCTCCAATTGATGTGAGATCTCACAGACCCCCTTTAGGGCCCTACATCTTTGCTGGCACACCGTCCAGTGTCTAGTTCTAATACCATTTGTAACAATCCAAGCCCACCTCACACACACCCCTTCGGTGCGCTGAATCCTCCACCGCTCGGTGTCTAACTCTAATACCATTTGTAACAACCCAAACCCACCTCACACACCCCCCTTCAGTGCCCTACATCCTCCACCGCTCGGTGTATGGCTCTAATATCATTTGTAACAACCCAAGCCCACCTCACACACCCCCTTCAGTGCGTTGCATCCTCCACCGCTCGGTGTCTGGCTCTAATACCATTTGTAACAACCTAAGCCCACCTCACGCCCCCCCTTCGGTGCCCTGCATCGTCCACCACTCGGTGTCTAGCTCTAATACCATTTGTAACAACCCAAGCCCACCTCACACACCCCCCTTCGGTGCCCTGCATCCTCCACCGCCCTGTGTCTAGCTCTAATACCATCTGTAGCAACTCAAGCCCACCTCACACACACCCCTTCAGTGCCCTACATCCTCGTTGGCACACCGCTCAATGTCTGGCTATAATACCATTTGTAACAGCTCAAGCCCACCGCCAGTAGATATTGTCTTATTTGGGCTTTTCTTTTCGGGTTTCCCTTCAAAGTTTTTAAAAACGCATCTGCTAGGGAGAGGTTTCCACACCCTTATAAAAAATATTTTATTTCCTTCTCTAACCGATGTTGGATCTCAGAATTTTGTTCTACAAAATAGATATGTTCACCTTTAACTAATCTCCGTAGACAATCATTTGACCTTACTATATACAGTTGACATGGGTGACACCATAGACTGAACTCATTTCCTCTTATTTTCTCAAAATCGTGATGCCTACCCGTTCAACTCAACGTCATTAATTCGTAAGTTCTTCAACTCAATTGAACAAATCAAACGAGACAGCTAGCACACGAGCACTTTTTCTCATCTACTTGAGTAGCTCGGGATAAAAAACATTGTAGATAAAGTTAAGGTTTATATTCTTTTTGTTTAGCACAATATTGAATTGAAATATAGGCCAATGAGGAAAAGAATTCCTCCTCTCAATGGATAAAGAATCAAAGAATAATATATTCTATAAGTTCCATTGGATTTGAGTTTGATAGCCATTGGTGATAAGAGAGAGCTCTTTCATCCGAATTTATTCAATCAATTGAAAATGACATTTAATTATTATTCTCATTTCTTCCCATATTTTATTCTTATGGCATGCATAGATTAATTCAAAAAAATTCGATGACTGAAAAATCTGATCAATTCAGCCCAACTCATACGATTTGGGTTGAGTTATAAATTTACTTGAATTAAGTTGGGTTCAAATAAATAATTTTTTTTTTTAATTTGATTGGTCGTATGTTTCTCTAAAACTAGATTGAGTTGAATAGAACAAACTTGAATTTATTCTTAATTTTTAAAATTAATTTTTTACAATATAATTATATATACATATATCTATTTATATATTATATATATATATATATATATATATATATATATATATATATATATATATATATATATATATTTATAATATATTCACTCAATATTTTAATTAAATTTTAATTTTAATTACATATTTAAAAATAAATAAATATATATTTTATGAAATAATATTTTACTTTTATTAAAACAAAAATTTGAATAAATAACTCGAACAACAGGAATTAACTCAACCTAATAAAATTTATGGTTGAGTTGGGTTAAATTGAAATTAATTTAAAATTAATTTAAAAAATGGGTAAAAATATGGGCTGGGCTTTCAGTATTTCAATGTGGACTAGACATTAACCCAAAACACTAACATGGGCTCTTGAGCTTTGACATTGGGCCAACTAATGTGGCCCAATGTTAGAAGCATGGTAGTTATAAAGTGAAATACACTATAATTAAGATAAAATTGGTAATTAAAAATTGTAAATAAAATAAAAAGTATTATGGTGTTTTTTTAATGTAAAAATGTATTAGGGTTAATCAAATATTAAGTTAATAAATAATTGTTTATCGTAATCAAGGGTTACGGGTGTTGGATGATGGAAGTCCCACATCGACTAATTTAGGGAATGATCATGGGTTTATAAGTGAGGAATACTAACTCCATTGGTACGAGGCCTTTTGGGGAAGCCCAAAGCAAAGCCATGAGAGCTTATGCTCAAAGTGGACAATATCATACCATTGTGGAGAGTCGTGTTCGTCTAACATGGTATCAGAGCGAGGTGAGTGTAGGTTATCTGATCTCTTGGAATTCTTAGTATGCTCTGTGGTTGCAGCTCTGTCTGATTTTCAACATCAGAAACGATTTTTTGAGATTAGTAGTGAGTGAGTTTCTTTTGTATCGTGAGTAGTCTGTGACTCTGCAAGTCTTGTGTCGAAAGAGCTTGTTTGGTATTACTGAGGTATGGCCAACACGATGGATGATTTCCAAATCGTTGGAGGAATCAAGAAACTCAACAACAACAACTACAACACGTGGGCAACATGCATGATGTCCTATTTACAAGGACAGGATGTTTGGGAGATCGTTGGCGGGTGCGAAACTACGCCGCTAGAGGGTGATTCCAACGGCGCCTTGCGCAAATGGAGAATCAAAGCAGGCAAAGCAATGTTTGCCATGAAGACCACAATCGAAGAAGAGATGTTAGAACATATTTGGGATGACAAGACACCGAAAGAAGCATGGGACACGTTTGTGATGTTGTTCTCAAAGAAGAACGATACGAGGCTACAACTTCTGGAGAATGAGTTGTTGTCAATTACACAACGTGACATGACGATTGCTCAGTACTTCCACAAGGTTAAATCGATCTGTCGGGAGATTACTGAACTAGACCCAAAGTCCGCCATTGTAGAATCTCGAATGAAGAGGATTATAATCCACGGATTGCGACCAGAATATCGAAGCTTCATTACTGCTATACAAGGATGGCCCACCCAACCATCACTTGTAGAGTTCAAAAATTTGTTAGCCAGCCAAGAAGCCATGACTAAACAAATGGGAGGCATCACATTGAACGGTGCAGAAGAAGCACTCTACACAAGTGAAAGTCGGAGCAATAATAGGCCGTCTACCAAATGTGGATACAATGGTGACAAAAGAAGAAGCCACCAAGGAACTTCACAACCTGAGCTCTCTCAGAAGAACGACAACAAGAGTTTCCAAGGAAAGAGATTTGAAGGTATTTGCTATAATTGCGGGAAAAAGGGCCACATGTCTAGAGATTGTTGGTCCAGGAAAAAGTCGGTTGAAAGCAATGTGGCAATATCCAAAAAGAAGATAGAGGATGAATGGGATGCAGAGGTACTATGTCCAAAGTAGAAGACAAGCTAGCACTCATGGCAATAATGGAAGAGCATATTGATTATGAGGATGACTGGATCATTGATTCACGATGCTTAAACCACATGATTGACGATCAAAGTGGTGCAATAGAAGAGGGGTGGCCCTCAGAGAAGGATGTATTACCAGGTCTTGAACAAATTGAAGAAATTCTTCTACAGAACACGGGGAGCAAACTGAAGAAATTCTTTTACAGAACACAGAGGAGCAAACTGAAGAAATTCTTTTACAGAACACAGAGGAGCAAACTGAAGAGATTCTTCCACAAAAGACGGGGGAGAAAATTGTACACATTTTGCTTAAGTGCTGATGTGCCTGAAGATTCAAGTGACACTAGTGTTGGTGAGCAAGAAGTGACTCAACCAAGCGAGCCTAGTGAAAATGAAATGACACCTCAACAACTTAGACATTCAGAAATAATCCTAAACGCAAATCCAGAGTATGCCAACGCAGTAGAAGACGAAGTTAATGAGCTGGAGACATATGAAGAAGCATCACAAAACTCAGCTTGGCAGAAAGTAATGGAGGAAGAAACTATAGCCTTGGAACAAAAATGTGTACCCGGATGGATCAATCGTGAGATACAAAGCTCAGACTATAGATTCAGGGTTCTCTAAAGAATATGGACTATACTATGATGAAACGTTTAGTCCAGTGGCAAAGATCATTATCGTACAAGTTCCTCCAGTACTTACGGTAAATAAAGATTGAAAATTATGGCAGATGGATATGAATAATGCTTTCTTGCATGGAGAGTTAAACAGAGAGTTCTACATGAACCAACCGAAGAAATTCGAAAATGAAGTTGGTGTCATTGATCAATATATGCAAAATCCGAAGAAGGCTCATTTGGATGCGTCTCGACGAACCTTGAGATATGCCAAAGGTACAATCAATTACGATCGTTTATACAAAAGAAGCGAAGACTGGAAGCTAGCTGGATATAGTGATGCTGACTATGCACGAGACCATGATACTTGGAGGCCAACCACTGGATATGTGTTCAAGTTTGGTTCAGGAACAATTTCTTGGTGTAGCAAGAGACAACCAACAGTATCATTATCAACTACAGAAGCAGAGTATAGAGCAGCTCAGGAAAATACATGGTTAAAACTTTTGATGGAAGATTGGCACCAGAAAATTGAGTATCCAATACCACTTCATTGCGACAACCAATCTGCGATTCGCCTAGCAGAAAATCCGATGTTTCGTGCTAGAACAAAGCATGTGGAGGTGCACTACCATTTCATTAGAGAGAAGGCCCTAAAGGAAGAAATCGAGATGCAGCAGATCAAGACAGATGACCAAGTGGCAGACTTGTTTACAAAAGGGCTGAATACTGGCAAACATGAGAGCTTTCACTGTCAGCTCAACATGGTGCAGCGAATGAGGACTAGTGCTGAGGGGGAGTGTTGAAATATCATCACTAGCCCAATAGAGTCAAGCCCAATAATTGTACTAGCCCAATAGCGACAAGCCCAATAGTTGTACGAGCCCATCATATATTTATTTTAGTAGTGATTTAGGAAAAATACCTTGAGATTTTAGGAGAAAGAGATCTAGATATTTTAGGAAAAAGATTCCGATTTGTTAAGTCTAGATTTAGATTTGTTAGGTCTAGATTGCGTAGGGTATAGTATAAATACCCCTTCACCCTACCTAGGTTATTTATCCAAGAAATCCAAAAAAAACAATAAAAAAAAAAAAACAGAAGTATTCTACAGAGTGTCTTGTATTATCTTCTCGATCGGTCTTAATAAAGAGTGCGAGTGTTTCCCACAGTGAGTTGTGTTCAACATTTGGTATCAGAGCCATGCCCTAAACTTAGTCGTGCCAATAGATTGATAAATCCTCAAATCCTCAAATATCGAACAAAGAACTCCTAAAGAAAAGGAGCCAAGCCCCTCCTCGAAGGCAGTAAAAAATGACTAAGACTCCAAAGGAGTCGAGCCTCGATTAAGGGGAGGCGCACTTTGTTCGAGGGGAGGTGTTGGATGATGGAAGTCCCACATCGACTAATTTAGGGAATGATCATGGGTTTATAAGTGAGGAATACTAACTCCATTGGTACGAGGCCTTTTGGGGAAGCCCAAAGCAAAGCCATGAGAGCTTATGCTCAAAGTGGACAATATCATACCATTGTGGAGAGTCGTGTTCGTCTAACAACGGGAACTACATGTATTTCTATGGTGATCGACATATTTAATTATTTTAAAAAATATGAATTTTCTCGTTATAAACAAATATGATTAATTAATTGAAATATTTAAAGCAATAAATTATTAATTTAGATTTTTAATTAATATTATAAATTTTAAAAAACAAATAAATAATAAAAAATAATTTTCAGGATAATAATAGCATATTTAATTCTAAACACAAATTATCAAAGAAATCCATCCAAACTGATTGCCTTCATTCCATTGGTTCGTACGGTATTCATTATTAATATTGCCATTCAACCGGGAGAAATTTTAAAGTGACGCACTGTGAGTTTTATTTTCATGAATGCAAAACGACCAGCATACACGTGGCTGTAAACCAATGCGCTGCAACACAATATTTCTGACCGTCACGTTACTTTAACATTACATTATGAACCAATTCGTCGATTCTTCTACGAGCATTTGCCAGACTTCCTCTCTGTCTCTCTCTCTCTCATTAATCGGTTTCAGAGAATGTTAAGCAAATGGTTGGAGTAGAATCCAATCCATGGTAGCTTTTCAATCCCTAACCAAATTCTAGGGTTCTGTTGTCGAAATATTCCGTCGTTTTCCCCCCAATTTCGTTCTTCCCCAAATCGATTGTCCTTCGTGTTAATCAGTTGCAGTTTCCATCTCCGCCGATCCTGTTCTTGATTTCTGGCTTCCAGGGAGGGTGGCGAATTCTGTGAGAATTTCGTTTTTCGCATTTCTCCTTCGTGATCTTTCTGGAGTTTGGTTTAGGAATGAATGTTAGGTTTTCGCGATGGGGGATTTTGGTCGCTGGTGTATAATCAAATCATGCGTGTGGGTTGAGAAGTTTTCGATTTAGGGCAAACGGGTGGGGATTGTTGGTTTGTTTATGTGTTGGAGATTATTGGTGTTCTTGGGCTATTCGGTTTATTGTAGTTGATTTTTTTGGGGTTTTTTAATTTGAGGATATGCATATTGAGGAATTGAAGGAAGGGGAGTTGCAGAGTGGGGAAGAGGGAAATTCAGTTGCTATTGTAAGTAATTTGGTGGACCAGAGCGTTATTAGGTCTGATGTTAAAAGGATCGTTGTTGGAGTTGGGGCTCGTGTTCTTTTCTACCCGACTTTGCTTTACAATGTTTTCAGAAATAAGCTTCAGACGGAGTTTCGTTGGTGGGACAGGGTCGATGAGGTATATATATTTTTGATCTTGTCAATTTCTTCCCACACCAGATGATAAATGGATCCATGATTATCCGAGAGCATTCTTTTTTTTTTCAGTTTATATTCTTAGGTGCTGTTCCATTCCCTGCCGATGTTCCCCGTTTGAAGGAGGTTGGCGTTGGAGGAGTGATAACACTAAATGAGCCATATGAGACTTTGGTTCCTTCAACTCTATATCGTGTAGGTATCTTTTGAATTTGCTTGTCTTGTGCTCAATGCATTCTGTTATATTCTTTATAGTTGTGTTAAGTGCAATGCTTTCCTATGCTCACACTAAAGCACAATAACCCTCTGGTTGCGCTTGTTGTCCGAGGCACAAAAAAAAAAGCTATGAAAAATAATAGTCTTACAAATAATAGGATGATGAAAAGTTTAAGAAAATAGAGCTTTTATTCCACATTCCAAGGAAAGATGATTAGTTTTGAAGGATATTCTAGGTTTTCTTCCTTAAACTTAAAGCAAGGAGCAGGGGCTGAGACCCAAGGCACTTGCCTCAGTGGGATTTCTAAAAACACTGGTAAAGAGTAAAGTTAGGGAGGTAGGAGGAAATTACCTTCCATGAATCTCAAAATGTGCTGCTAGAAGCTAATTTGGTATCCCGTTTGTTTGGATGTAGTCTATACTTACAATAACAAGATTCCCTATCTCTAATTTTATTGTTCAGTTTCCTCACTGGGATAGATTGTCTTCATTTACACCTTTCTTCATACTCCTTGAAGTTGAACTACTAAGAATACCAACCACAAGAATAAAAAAGAATGGAAAAAGGATCTACTCACGTAATACCCATAATAGGAACCCTCTTGTACTACAATTAGCTAAAACTGGAAAGTTAGTGAGTACAAGAGTGTTTCCAGTCTATGTTCTTCATTTGTGACTGAAACCTTTCCTCCAACGAAAAAATTTCAAGAAATCCAAATCCACGTGGTTGTACACTTTCAAAATTTGTCTACTGACAACAAAAGCTCCTTGAAAGGGTAAGATTGAGTCCAGTAACGCCTTTTTCTTCCAACGTGAATGGTTACTCGAAAGCATCCTTCTTTTCGGACTGGCCATCCTATGTAAATAAACCTAATCTCTATAGGCAAGTTCACTCTAGACTTGGGGCTTATTCTCATCCAAACTATCCAAAAATGTCACTTTATTTATATCTCCTGTTTTTAATTGCATCAATCTCCAAATACTCTCCTATTTCAATCTTTCAAACTTTGAGCATGTTTAACCTCATTCGTATATCTCTGTAAGCAAGTATTTTCCTCAGCATCTCTGTTATAAACCCACGTTTGCTTCATCAATCTAAAATCCTCCCACCTCTCTTCCACATTGGCAGACCAACAAGTTATCGGAAGGACTTACAAAAAGGCTTTGAGAGACTTCCAATGCTATATCCATACTACCTGTAGGATTGCTGCTATCATTTTGATATGTGCTCTTCGTAGTGAATTATGGTCTTCTGTACATTTCTTTCCATGTTTGAATTTGGTCTGCAATGGAAAATTCAAGTTGATGAGGTTGTTTCAGCTGATATTTAGTGACCTGATATTATTTCTTAACTTGATTATTGTAGCTATTTTCCCTTAGCCTTCCTGTGCCTTAAGTTGATTTGAGAATGAGTTTTGCCCTTTTACTGTTGCAGGATTATGACATTGATCATCTGACCATTCCAACTAGAGACTATTGCTTTGCACCTTTATTGAGTGACATTTGCATTGCTACAAATTTCATCCACAGTACGTATCTTATACTAAATTCATTCTGCTTCCATCCTCAGGATGCTCATTTTTATTTTATAGTTTGGGAAAAGGTAGTCGTCCATGTTTATTAAATGAGAATGTGAACCTTCAAGTTTATGGTATCAATCAAACTGTTTATGGGTGAATAATTTCATTTTATGCTGTTATCAAAGAAAATGCATCGCACGGACAGACTACATATGTTCATTGTAAAGCTGGACGAGGGCGTAGCACAACTGTTGTTATCTGCTATTTGGTAAGTTTTTGAATGCTAATAAAATAACCTTAATTCTTAAGTTTTAAAATCAAAGAGCCTTCGGTTTTCTGAGGCTTTGTGGTGGTGTACAGGTGCAATACAAGCAAATGACGCCAGATGAAGCTTACAAACACGTGAAGTCAATCAGGCCAAGGGTGCTTCTAGCATCATCACAGTGGCAGGTATTGCTGCAATCCTGTCTGCCTGATTTTAAATTCTAAATGGTTCTTTCCTTTCTGGGAGATGTGGACTCGGACTTGTTTTTTGTGTGTCCATGTACATTCTTTCATCATTCTCAATGACAGCTCAGTTTCTCATGAAAAAAAAATTCTAAATAGTACAGCGTTCGTATGAAGGAATAACCTTCCACTTTTTGAGCTCATCTCATTGTGTCTGTGGTTTGGTTTCAAGTGTATTGAGTTATCTGCTATTTATTTATTCACCTTTCTACATCGTCGCTTGTTAACTTCGGGGGTTGGGGGTGTTAATATTTTAAGCCAATATTGTCAGTTTGGGCCAAATTTTGACCTGAATGGTGCTGCATTACAGCTTCTGGCTGCATGCCATATTTCATACCCCACTTTGACATTCTTTTAGTACATGCATGTTAATCGCCGGTTTTTAATTGCAGGCTGTTCTGGAATTCTACCACATGATTGTTCAGAGGGATGTTTCCTTCTGCCACATAGATGACCTAGGAAAGGAAGCATCTGGCTCATCACACGATCTTATCACATTTGATGATAGTTCTGTAGTTGTTGTAAAAGGATCTGATCTTGAAGGATATGACTCAAGTATCAGCCAAAGTGAAATGGGCGATATCTGGGCAGATTTAAATGTGGTCTGCAGGGTTCGTGTTGCTGGTCAGGCAGCCCTCACAAGAATCTCCTGTTTGTGGCTCAGCTATCGAGAAAAACACCATAGCAAGAAAATTTCAGGAGATGATCTAGGTGTTGGGAAGGGCTGTTCACTCAGTGCTGCTCATTTGGAAGGGTTCAGTGTGGACATCCATGTCTATTAAACCAACTCAGAGGTCACAAGTTTTCTGTACTTACCTCTTATATATGCTAAAATATAGTGAAATATGTATCGGGCAGATTTGAAATTGTTAATATCATGTACCTATAAGTGAGATTATCATGTCCAATATGTATTCATCCTGAACATGTTAATGCAATTCTTATGTTTCATGAATTCGACTTTTTTCATTGAATTCTGACTCGTCTCTTGGAATACGTAGGATATATACTTCCATTTTTTCCATATATATTTGTAAAAATAGGCTTACATGGTAAATTAGGATTCAGAGAGCTTGGTTTTGTGAATTATCTTATTCTTTTCTTTACTCTTAATTTAATCAATACTGGTGGTCACTGACTTTCCCACATCCATCTGACTGATTCTTTATCCTTGCAAGTAGGGTACCACATATTTTCTCATGTCACTGTTGGAAATTTTAACATGCTCTCCAGCAACGCTTATGTACTTCACTCTCCCTGCCTTATCCAAGGTTTTCAATCCAATCCAGTCTTCAATGTAAAGTTTTGTCTGCAGAAATCAGCAGAAGTGATTACATTGGCATATATATACATAGATTGTCATAAGCACTATAGATGTTAGATGTTTTCGATGCCATTAGTTCAGTTTGTGGTGGGTCGATAATAGTTTTTTTTTCATATTCTACAGGTTTAGAAAGACCAGATGTAGTATAGTCAAACGGTTGCCATGTGAGTTAGCTTGATACCTCTTGTGGAGGTATAGTTGAATTAAAAGCCCCATCTTTGTAGTAACCAAACCAGGAGGTTTCTCTGGGGACCAAAACCGTGTCGTGCTCGAACTGGACAAACAAATACTGATTAAATAAGAGTAGGCGATATCGATTTGCTGATTTCTCAAAGAACTGCAAGATGTCAATTGTCATGAATGTAAAGCCTTCCAAACCTACCATAATTAGCACCAAGTTTTGTAGGCTACTGAATCGTTGCTTATAGGTTGAGTTTCTCGCTTGTGGGAGTTCATTGTTGAGCTTAGGAAGAAACTTGCATTTCGCCAAATATTTTGGGATAGCCTGGAAGGAAAAGCTAATGTGTCATTTTTGTAGTGAGAAACAATGTCCAAATGGAAACAAGAACATCAAAGTGTAGTGGCAAAAAGCAAAATTTCAGCATCAAATATGAAGCTTTAGAAACTAGTGCTCACGTTTGGTAATTTGAGAAAACCACTGGGGGCTAGATGATCCTGTGACAACCAACAGAGAGGGAAAAACATGTTTAGAGCTGAGGGATCGAAGCGAAAAAGAGGTAAAAAAAAAGAAGCTATAGGTGTGTTGTACTTGAACATAATCACTGTAGATCTCCGACTTGATTAGTTCGTCTGCAAAGCGACAGAAAATGGCAGACTGCAGAAACCAAAAATCATTGAAAATGGCTATTAACATAGCTTAGATGTAACAAAAATCTAGAAACTGAAGATGAAAGGCAAATTCAGAACTTAGAACTTACACCACAGAGAGGAACAGAAGCAATGCCAGCATGAGGGCCTGCTAAAGATATGAAGTTCTTGACCTTTAGACATAGACATGAACAGTGAGGAGATATTTGAGACAATAACAGAGTTAGAAAAGATCTTAAATAGGTTCTCACTGGTGGTGCTCCATCACAAAACTCAACAACTCCTCGGCCAATCAAGTTTCCCTGTTCAGCCAAACACAAGTTCATAATAGTCTCTTGCAAAATCTTCTAGTTTGGATCCAAGTTTAATGATTGATTACCTGGGAGAGACCAACTATACTGTAACCTTTTTTCAGTTCCTCCATTTTCTTCACCTGCATTGGAAATTCAAACAGTAAGATACTTGAGAGATGAGGTGAATAACGTAGCCATGAGGATTTTTGCACCTTCTCACAAACAATTCCAGCCTGAAAGCATGAGAAAACTTGGTTAGAATGAGTACTATTACTTTTCAATATTCGATACGGAAAAAAAGAAAAGGTCTTACCTGTTTCTCAAGGGGCATAAACCAAGAATCCAACACTCCATTCCCGACTTCACTGGTAAAATTAGAATTTATAAAAAAAACCCATTGTTCTTCATCAAAAAAGAAACTTTAATTACAGAAATTTGCAGCAAAATCAATAGAAAAACGAGCTCATTAAGGTTGGATTAGGGATTAGGGATGACTATCTAAATATAAAATTGCTTTGAATTGATTAAATCATTTGAACATACACGCAATATCCTTCAACACCAGAATAGTTACTCAGTGATTCAGTGAAGTTTTTAAGCCCTTGACTTGAGCACTGATTTCCTATGCCTGCCATGACCACAAAACAGAACTCCATCACAAACAAAAACAATAGAGCCCTTCAAGTATGGTATGAAATATAAGAACTATATGCTATTAATCTCTGGTATGCAGGCACAGTGGAGCTAATTATAGTGTTTTTATTAGCCCTACAAGCCTTTTGCAATGGTTGGAGCCTCGCTTTTTTGAAGCAAGGCGTAGGATTTGCGTCTTAGTATGCTTTTTAAGACACTGGTATGATGTTATGATATTATCCACTTTAAATCTAAGTTAACGTAGTTTTATTTTCAGATTTACAATTCAAATGCCGATGTTATCCTTGAATATTCTTACACTAACAATTAATATGGACAAATATTGTCTTCTTCAGGCTTTTCCTTTCGGACTTCCTCTCAAAGTTTTAAAACGCATTTACCAGAGAGAGGTTTCCACACCCTTATAAAGAATGCTTCATTTTCCTCCCCAACCGATGTGGGATCTTACAGACTATATTTGCATCTTCAACGAATTTTAAACAATTGGCGATGATCTGAGGGTGATCGAGGTAGGTTGAGCACCTAGCACTTGACAATGGCCATGCCTAGAGCATTCAAGATGACAATCTCCCACAATGTGCTTTCTTGTTACCTTATCTCTCACAATGTGCATTTTAGTGTGATCGGAGGTGAAGTGACAATGATAGACGTAGCGACAAAGGGCGTTTGGCAGACACCAGACCACTATCTATCTTCATTGGTTTGGTAACACTTACCCTTTTTCCTCAGTACAATGAGCATGTTTCTTATGCAAACATTGATATCAATTGTTGAGTTCTGGGAACAAACTCATATCCATGGAAGCTCCCCTCATAGAGAAGGCAATCCAACTTCACTAAACCAACCATCCCCCCACAGAGTTTCAAAGTTACTTCAAGCACACGAAAGTTCAAAGACAGATACAAATGCCACAAATCAAAGTAAACCCAACAAAGAAACTAGCTCAAAATCCCATTGATTCACCACGATCAACCCAGAAAACAAGAACAATTCAGAAACCCCATCAGAGAGTAAATCGAAAAACAGAGGCAAATAAGAACAGAGCCAGATTAGATGTTACCATGGAGAACAACGAAGGGCAGTGAAAGAGAAACCGGAATCGCAGCGAAAACGAGAATGAAGGAGAAAAAGGGCATTAAAGAAGGAGAATCCATGGGGATTGTTGGGGAGAACTTGAGATAACATGGAGAAATTTATAGAAATGGGTGAGAGCTTGAGAATCCAGCAATGGCGTGTGAGATTCATCCTTGTCTTCTCCCCAAGATTTTTGGGAGCGGTTTTCACACAATGTCGTCTGAAAACAAGACTTGGGAATTGGGAATTTGATCGCATTTAGTGAGTTATGGTTGATGGTTAAAAAGGCGTGGTGGTGCCGTTGTGGGCATTTATTGGGTGCCCATTGGCTAATATGGCCCAGTTCTAAAATCTCAAACAAAGCAATGATCTGATTGATATTAAAGATGTTGATTACAAGGCTCTTAATTAATTATGCTTAACTAACTTTTTACTTTGGACTAAGGTAAAGATTTGAATCTTCGACTCAAAGATTTATGGGATCTTAAGCACGAGGTGAGTTTACTCGTTGGTGTCAATTAGACCATTTGTGGCTTATTGTTGCTCTCCGTGGTGCTTTAAGACTAATAAGTTTTATGTTATGTCAATTGAAACTTACTTGATTTGTTTCCTTATTCGATTCTTCCTTCTCCCTCTTGTTTTCTTTTACTCCATGAACCACCGAGAACTTTCGGTGCAATCTAACCATCTCTACATGAAGCTTTCGTTAGGGTTTTCAAAAAGAAATCGATGGGGAATTCGAAAAGACCCACAAGCTTACCGTCGAAGTTCTCCTCCCTCAGTGACATGAGCTTCAATCGTTTGTAAGTATCGAATTTCCAATGGCAATGGGGTCTTGGTTTTCTCCCTCAGGTTCTCTTCTTCTCTACCTCGCCCCTCCTTGCTTTTAAACTACTTTAGACGTCCAAATCTGCCGAAATCCTAAACGGATCGGGGTTTCCTCTGTAAGTTCTCATACCCCTTCGTTCATCCTTTTCATTGTGGAGGCCGCTAGCTACCGTGTATGACTAGCGGCTCCATACACTCCTACTTTATATGTATATACATATGTCCTCACTTCCCATATTTATTTATTTCAACATGTATTGGTTATTTCATGAACTTTTGAAAGTAGTATTAATACCGTTAACAATTATAAAAAAAGTTAAAAAATTTATTACGTTTAATATATAGATGAAACCGTTTACAAAATCTATCGATATTAATGTTACCTTTGAGGTTCATGTATATTTTTTAAACATGGTTCATGAATATTTTTTAAACATGGTACTAACCGTTTCACCCATATATTAAATATAATTCGCTTAAATTAAATTTTAAACAATAACTCTCCTAAATATTTTTAATAACTTAATTACTTCTGTTTAAATCCATTTAAATATAATTCACCCAAATTAATTTTATTAACATTTTAAACCATAGAAGTAAAACTAAAATGACATTAATAAAATAAGGTCCATAGTACTCTTGAAATGCTCTCCATTATTTGTATTCATTTATAATTCTCACAAATTAATTATTATATAATCCATCTGAGTTTAATTTGACCAAAAAAAAAAATGACATAAAATGATCATCAAATATTAATTAACAAAAATTTCATGTCACATTCTTCAAATAAAACTAAACAAAATTAGTATTAAAAATAACTTTAAAAAAATTTACAATCCAATTTAAACATAGTTCAACTCGTCAAAACGTATATTTTCGATCAAAACCTCAAACAGAAACCTCATCTGATCCAGGCTTTAGTGCTTCATACGAATGCTCAAACACCCTTTTCTGAGCTTCTTCCTTCAAAATTTTTTGTTTTTTTGAGTGACAAATCTTTATGATCACCATCGATGATATTACCACTATAGCTACAAGTAAGATAACTCCTGCACAAAAATAAAAAAATACAAATTAAAATAAAGTTAATTTTCATTTTCATAATATTATAATTATTTTAAAAATAGGTCATATAAACTTAGGATAAAGCTAAGTTTATTTAAAATTGAAGCAAAACATTCTTTGGAGATATAAATTATTATTATTATTTTAATTTGGTGACTCAATAGGAATATGAACATTAAATGATGGACTAAAAAATATTTATTTATTTATTTTTATATAATTATTCTAGAAAATGAAGTTTAAAGGTTAAAATCAATGAACCTTTGACCCAATTATTAATATTGCATTAAACAATAAGGACTTTGAATATTCAAACTCAGTTTTTATTTATTTATAACATTTTAATAAATAAATAAAGCAATTAGCAAAGTATATGATTGCAAGTGACATCATCAAGGGACTGTTTAACAATTTACTTTACAAAAAGGGGTATTTCTTAAAAAAAAAAAAATATTTGTAGGGGTCATTTGAAATTATTCTCTGGGGACTACTTGGTCAATTTATTTTAGTAAAGGGGTTTTTAAGAAATAATTTACCTCCACAATAATTTATAAATTGATTATAAATTATTCTTATATTCATTAACAGAAAAAATAATAATAATAATAATAATAAATTTTTTTTAAAAAAAAAGCTTAAACTTTTGAATTATTTTAAAATGTTTATTTAAGTCGTTTCTTAATTTTAAAATATCTATTTTAATTTAACTCTTTAATTTAAAAAATTGATTATTTATTTTTTCTATTATTTTATCATTTAATATATATATATATATATATATATATATAAAAGTCTACAAATTTTTATAAAAATCGTTTCTTAATTTCAAAATACCTATTTTAGTTTAACTCTTTAAAAATTGATTATTTATTTTTTCTATTATTTTATTATTTAATCTATCTATCTATATATATATATAAAAAAGTCGTTTCTTAATTTCAAAATATCTATTTTAATTTCTCTTTAATTTTAAAAATTGATTATTTATTTTTTCTATAAAATATATATATATATATATATAATCTTATAATTACAAGGTGAGTAATTTATCCGTACCTAATAATTCAAATTTTTTTTTTTTTTTACTTTTTAGAAAAAATAGATATAATAAAAAATATGAACCTACACGAAACAAACTCAAAAATTTACGAACCGAAATAAAATAATTTCAAATTTTTGAAGGGCTAAAATGCAATAAAACCCAAAGTTTAAATTTTTTTAAAAGGGTATTAAGAAAAAGAACCCCAAATACAAACAATTAATGAAAAAAAAAAATCAAAAGTTAATTGAATTAAATTAAAGAAAAGAAAAGAAAAAAAAAAGATTCTTTTCCTTTTTGTTCTTTTTAGTTAGTGAGCTAAAGAAGGAAAGAATGGAATGTTACCTTCATAATTAGGTGCTTTATAAAGACACCCTCTTTCATTAGATCCCCAACTTAATGAAAGTCCAAAAGAACCATCATCAAGATAAGGGCTATACTCAAATGGGATCTTCACTTTCTTCACTTCCTTGCAAAACCTTGGTGTTTCTTCCATTTCCCTCACCACATATACATAGTAATCTCGAGGTCGGCTCAAGCACGGTATCGGTGGCGACGGCGACGACAATTTCGACGTGCAATTGAGGTATTTGTAATCTCGAACGACGTAGAAGTATCGAAATGGGGTTAGGGTGAGGTTTAGTTTGAGAAACGCGCCATGAACGCAACCATTGAGGTCTATAAGATCGAGTCGTTTTTGGTCGTAGGAAATGGATTTGATTGATAGAGAATCATAGGATTTGAAGTGGATTCTTGTTGTGTTTGATGAACATGAAAGGTTGAAGGTGAAAGGGAGATGGATTGATGGGCTGCCATGGCTGCAATGAGTTGTTGTTGTTGTTGTTTGAGCTTTAATGGAGATGGGTGAGAGGAGGAAGAAGATGATGAAGAAGAGGGCTGAGATTTCCATGGTGGAGAGGTAAAGAGAAAGGGAGAGTCTTTGGGAGCTTATATAGACTGATGGGGATTGCTCTTTTTTCTTCTTTTGAGGAACAACAAAATTACGAATTTTCTTTTCTCACATTGGCTTGACTTAGCGGTTAAGTTTATATAAATTTTTATCGTAAATTACCCGTTTAGTCCTTACTTTCTTCTATCCGCTCATACCCACCGCTAGTAAATATTGTCCTCTTTGAGCTTTTCCTTTTAGCCCACCATTTACTAAAAAGAGGTTTCCACACCCTTATAAAAAATGTTTCGACGTGGGATCTCACAATCTACCTCCTTTCAGGGCTCAATATCCTCACTGACGTTTGTTCCTCTGTCTAATTGATGTGGGGTCTTACGGTTCTGATAATAAATGTCTTATCATTTATCAGTTCTACGAAATAAAATTAATAAAAATGAAATTTAGTGTATATTTAATATATGAGTTAGCTCAATCTTAAACCATCGTTATTTTATTTATCTTCTAAGTCAAATTAGATGGCTACTTAAAGCATATCTCAATTAGACAATACGTTATTAATGTTTTATAATATTTTTTTTAGGTTATTAAGAAGTTTTCTCCGAGTCAAATTTATTTAATTTAGATTAAAAAAATTAAGCTTATATTTAATATTTACCTTAAATTATACCTCAAAAAGTTGATTAAAATTGATGGCTCGAAACATTCGATCAACTCAATCCAATTTTTACGGTTTGGATTGGATTGAATTCATGGATTTACTTAAGACTAGATTAAGTTAACCCGAACCAAACCCGAATTTATTATTAATTTTAATATATATATATATATATAATTTTGAGGAAGACTTGACCAAAGTCTATAGTTGTTGGGAAGTGTATAATTAATGGGTGAAATTTGGTGTGGAACATTTGAAGTTGAAAGGGACAAGAAGACACGACAGAGTTGAATGCATCTAACCACCCATTGGTCAATACTAAAAAACAATAAAATAATAATTAAATTTATGACTTTGTTTATTATTATTATTATTATTCCATTGATCAATAGTAATAAATAAATCAATAAATAAATGATCAAATTTATGAATTTGTTTATTATTATTATTATTATTATTATTTATTTAAATTATCATTGGTATTCAAATGATGTTCTTGTCGAAGTTGGGATGAGAATTCATGATGGTCAATTCAAGTGCCATTTGGATTGGGTTCATTTTAGGCTCTCTTTCTCGCATGATTTATAGCGTACTCAAGATTGACTGTAACGACGTTGTAATGGGTTCACGATGATGAGATTTGTAAAGGGTTTCTGTAACAGCTTAAGCTCCTCGCTAATAGATATTGTCCTCTTTAGGTTTTCCCTTATGGGCTTTCCCTCGAGATTTTAAAAAGCGTCGTCTAAGGAGAGGTTTTCATATGCTTATACGGAATGATTCATTCCCCTCTTGAATCGATGTGGGATCTCACAATCTACCCCGTGGAGGCCCAGCGTCCTTGCTGACACACTGTTCGATATCTAGCTTTGATACCATTTACAACAGCCCAAGTTCACTGATAGATATTGTCCTCTTTAGTCTGGATGAGTACTGGTTCCGTCGCATAACTCTAAATGATGTGTTTTAAAAACCTTAATAGGTACCCAAAAGAGAAAACTTCAATATCAGTTGGTTGTGGACTTGGTTGTTACAGTTTCTAGGTAAAACATAAGGCGGGTATTGTTCTAATTGTTCTAATTAATTTATGTTGCGATTCAAATTTAGAGTCCAGATCTACGAAGATCGACCTAATCAAACTCAAATCAGCAACATTTTTTTGTTGAATATTTTTCGTAAAATTAAGAAGACAATGCTCTATTTCGGACTCAATTTAGAGGCGGAATTGGATGGATAATAATAATAATAATAATCGAATGATTTTGGAGCATCATTAACTCGGGTCTACACGCCCGATTAAGCTCGTGTACCGAAACAAATTAAATTTATCATAATCTTTTAACTTATTTAATATAAAATTAGAACAAATGGTACAGTAAATAAAGTTAAAATTGATTATGGTTTAGCGTTTTTTTCTTGAAATTTTCATGAAATACATGTGTGTAAAGACAAAAATATGTTGGAAAGACTCGTGTTCATTTGTGGAAAATTTCATTGATTAGAAACACGGGACTATAATAGCTTTTAAATTAATCCAAGTTTGTAAAAATTATTTTTATTTATTAAGATTTCTTTATAGCATTTCTAACAATCTAAAATCATATACAAGTTACAAAGCGAGGATTTGGGGTATGATGTCCCACATTGGTTGGGAAGAGAACAAACCACCGTTTACAAGGGTGTGGAAACCTTCCCCTAGCAGACGCATTTTAAAGCCTTGAGGGGAAGCTCGTAAGGGAAAGTCCAAAGAGAACAATATCTGCTAGCGGTGGGCCTGGGTCATTACCTGGGGCTTGGGGCGGAAATGGGGACGGAGACTCATTTAACTAACGCATAAAAATCTCTTCCCACTATCTCCCCATTTCCACGAGAATCAAGGTCCCATAGGTTAGACATTTCTAATTTTTAAGACGAACACGTCAAATTGGCAGTGGGAAATGATGTATGATGTTCGATATCGATGACCGAGTTTGATGAAGTTGGCTACTATACATTGCTATTTTGATGGTTAAAAAATTTCTTGGAGTCATTGATAGTAGAGTATAAAGGAAGGAATCCATTGGTAGGAGATATTTTTTGTGGGATCCCACACTAGTTGGAAAGAGGAACGTGCTTTAAAACCATGAGGCGGACTGTGATACATAATAGGTCAAAGCGGACAATATTAATAGCGGTGGGCTTTGACGATTACAAATGATATAAGAGTTATACATCTGGTGGTGTGCGAGCAAGGACGTTAGACACCCAAAGGAGGTGGATTGTGAGATATCACATTCGTTTGAGATGGGAACGAAACATTTCTTATAAGGGTGTGAAAACTTCTCCCAGTAGACGCGTTTTAAAACCGTGAAGCTAACGACGATACGTAACAGGTCAAAGCGGACAATATCTAATTTTAATTTAGGTATGATTTAAGAAACGTGTAGCCTAGTTCAACAATAATTAATACTTATTTAAACTATTTAATAAATTATTTGGACAATAATTGATCTTAAAAAATTAATAAATCAATTTATTATTATTATTTTTTTTGTTCGTTTTATTTTCAATTATTAACCATTTGAATTAATGTAATATGTATAGTATTTTATTTTAGTAATATGGTCGGTTTAGATTATTGTTATTATTATTTTTATAAATAAAATCATCCATATCTATATTGGGTTTAAATTGATCCATAAAGCTTATTGGGTTGATTTTGAGATAGCCCAAAACAATTTAGTTATTAATCCATAATAACGTGGTTATTGTATTTTCTTTTGGTGTAAATGGGTTGTGTCGGGTCGGGTCGGGTCGGGTTGAGGAAATTATTTTGACCAACCTAAAAGTTCAGGTTCATTTGGTCGGTAATCCAACCCAACTCGAAACTGATTCACAACCCAACCTAACCCTCTATTTTCGGATTTGGTTTGGGTTGTTTAGAAGGAGAGCTAATGTTGAAGTACTTGAGGCTAACGCTGAGCAACTAGGTAGCGACAAACTTGAATCCAATAGCTGGAGCTAAACCAAAACGAGAACTCAAGAGCTGAATATTAACTTCGAGGGGGAGACTGAGGCGAGATGAGATTGAAGCTAACGGGTAGTTGAACCCTCTACTTTGAGCTCTTAGACTCGAGGTGATGGTGGCTCAACCCTCTACTTTCAAACCCGAGGTGATGCTCTCAAACTCTCTACTACTCACTCCACGAAACAAAAGTCGAAAGGTGATGGAAAACGAAAATGGAAAAGAAATGGAAACTAGAAAGTTGCTGAATAATTCTCGAGTCGTCCGACGACGTTACAAGCAATGGCTAAATGAGGGGCGCTGGGCTTGGGTCACTCTTGCTCTTTTTTTTTTTCTTTTTTTTTTCCTTTCTATATATAATCGGGTTGATCCGGTCCCTTGATTACCGAACTCATACCCAACGTGTATCAGATCTAGTTTAAAAAAACTCAATTCAACCCGAAATCCTATCCAACCCAACCAAACCCTTATAGTTTGGGTTTGGTTCTTGGGTTATCGGGGTTGAGTATACACCCCTATTTTCTTTAGGCTTTTATTTTGGAAAAACCTATCAAGCCCATTTATATCTACAAGCGTGTTGCTCAACCCATCTCGAGACGTACCTCGCCGTAACCTATTCTATTGGTTGGTCTCACAAAGACTAAGTTTAAGTCTTTGCCCAGCTTGCTTTTGACAACCGATTCTAAGGAAAGGCAAACTAGGTAGATCTATGGTTGCCAAGATTGATTAATCAAACCCTTTCGGATTTCAATCAACCCTCTGAGATACCCTTATTTTATTTTTTATTTTTTTTTTGAAAAAAATGCTTAATATTAAAAATAACTAGTAAATGACTCAATTATTAATGTCAAAAAATGTAAACACATACAACCATAACTAAGACTTCACGACTATGGTGGAACCTATAATAGAGTAGTGGGTTCCACTTCTTTACTTTTTCCCTCGAGATGTATATATACATAGTTTTATGTACATTAAGCTAGTTGGACCTTCGTACTCCCTATGACTCATTGGATACACATCATTTGTATAAGTGTATAACCTTATATACATCACATTCATGTACATAGAGTTCCCAAACGTGCATTAAAAGTTATAGAAAACAAAAAGAAAATGACTTTCACGACATACATGAGATCCCACGATCCCACGTACAGTAAATATGAGTGCACAAACATGATGCACAAACATGACACACATGAATTATATACATAATATAAATCACACACATGAATGCGTTCTAGAAAAGATTTTTATTGGGTTTGATAACCAATCAAAAGGATAATCTAAGATCCACCTTGGAACAATCTACGAGAAATTGATGTTTATCTTTCTAAAAAATATTCTTAAACTTATAGAAATCTAGAGTTTTCACTATTAAGTTTGATGAAAATTTTAAAGATAATCCAATATTCACCTCGGAATACTTAAACTATCTTATAAGAATTGACTATGGAGTTGATTTTTTTTTTTTCAAATACTTAAACCTTAAGAAAAGCAGTTCCATAGAGACAAATCGACAAATGTCTCGAGAAAAAAACAATGAAAATTGAAAAGAGTATATATGCTCGAATTCATGGTATATATATGTTCAAATTGCTTGGTTCACTTTTAACCTAATTCCAAAAAAAAAAAAAAAAAAAAAAAAAAAAAATTATAATAATAAAATAAAAAATTCTAAAAGGTTTCTCACCTAAAATTTCAAGAATTTATTAGATATATATATATAGATATTATAAATGACGTCATTCATTAAAACATGTGTGCTTGGTCAAATGGGTTTGACGCTTCTTTTTGCCCACAATTATTGGGCTTGTGCTTGCCTTGTGCCTCAATTCAACCTGTCAAATTTTGTCTAAATTACATTTTTGCCCCTTATCCACTCCCCCTCCCAAAAACCCTTTATTCTCTAATATTTTATTCTTTTCACATGCTTTGTTCTTTTTTGTCAAATTTCATAATCACATGTGAAATCTTCCTACTTGTTTTGTATTATGTGATAATTTTATTTTGGGAAAATTTTTAACATTAAATTTAAATTAATCCATTGTTTCAACATTAAATTTTATTCTATAAGATCTTTATCATTATTATGAAATTAAATTAATTAATCTGTTTTATTTTTATTTTGTGAAAATAGAAGGATTTTTTGGAATTTGAATTTGAATTTTCTTGGAAGAAAACATTACCAATAAACAAATATTTCTCATTGGTTTAAAGAAAAGAAAGGGGCAATTTTATGCAACTACAAGCTGTGAAAAACCAAACGCGGGATGTGGAGATAACGGCGACAACGGCGGAATATTGAAAACTCCTTTCGTTTCACCGTCCCAAACCATCGACCAAATTGACGGCGTTAACGGCATATCTTTCAGGTAACCGACGTCCGCGGCGGGGACGGAGGCCGGGTTCACCTCCTCCACCTTCTCTTTCTTCAACGCTACCGCTTCAACCACCTCTCCCACTTCCTCCTCCCTCTGCCGCTTTCCAGCGGCCATCGGTTCCGAGTAAGAGTTCGTCGCTTCCAACGGAAAGTTTAAAATCGCCTTCGATCCTCGAAGCTTGAAGGCAGCGCGATCGTACGCTCTCGCCGCTTCAATTGCTGTCTCAAAAGTTCCAAGCCAAACTCTAGATCCACGACGATTCGGATCCCTAATCTCCGCCGCGAATTTTCCCCAAGGCCTCTGTCGAACGCCTCTGTAGTGAACTTTCCTCTCCGCCTCGAGATCCTTACTCCTCTGTATCACAACCGGATTCTTCTTCTCCGCCGTGTCGAAATTGATCCATTGCGTCGTCTTATTCGGAAGCGAGATTTTCAAATTCGCTCGTTTCCGATTCGAATTCGCTGCCTGACTCATCAAATTAGTCTTCGATTCAACTTCAAACGAACTATTGCTATACAGAGAAATCGAACTCGAACTCGAACTAGAACTCGAATCATTGAAAACAAACGGTTTCGTCTCGAATTCAATAGATTCCGCGGAATTCATTGTGGTTAGGTCGATTACGTTAGGTTTCATCTCGAATCCGAAGAAATCGTCGTTTGACGACATCGACAACTCGCACCGTATAAAATCAGAGGAGAATTCAAAATTTTCATCCGAATTGAAATAATCAGAGATTGTAAGAGGACAGTTCGAGGTAGAAGAAGAAGAAGCACCGGAACTCATCGACCGATCCGAAGACGAGACGCAAAGATTATCAAAGGCCAAATTCGTCGGCAACGGAGAGAGTTCACCGAGAAGATGAAGCTTGATATTCTGCAACGCAGTAGCTTGCTCCAGATTCACAGTTTCCATAGATCACAAAATCAAAATGGAGAGCAAAGAAGAAGAAGAAGAAGAGTTTCGAAAATTTTGCGAAGATTTAGGGTTTTGAGAGATCTGGTAGTGGAAGAAGGGAGTGGGAGGCTATTTATACTCTTGTCGAGCCTCTTGTTAGTCTCGCCTTCGATGACACGCTGTGGAAGCTTCGTTCTTCCATCCTTTAATCTTGTCCGTTGGATTGAGTCAAGAAGAAATGAGCCGAAGGGCAAAATGGTCTTTTCGCTTGCAGCGTAGTCGGTTTCCTTCTCCCTTCCATCTCTCTGCTTCTTTTATGGGAAAAATAATTTTTCGTTATTTTTAGTTATTTTATTTATAAATATAATAATATTGTAAAATATAATTTGGATAAGGTAATGACTATGGTTTGTTGTTTGCTTTGTCCTTATCCTCTATTTTTGGATATTAATTAATTTTAAATTTTATGGATGAATATTTATTTTTAAATCAAAGTATAAATATATATTAAAAAATTAATTTAATGTCAATATACTTTATAACACGTCATTAAATGATATATTATTTTATTTGACAGAGTCCATATGAAAAACAATAAATAAAGATAATACGAAAAAGTTATTAATACCCTTGAAATTTTTCCTATCACAAATTATAGGGTAAAAATATATATATATATATTAATCTACACTTTTTTTACTATTTAACAAGATAATTAAATGTAATTAGGATTAAATAAACATTTAATTAATCTTCAATATTAGTAATGAAATAAAGTATTACATCCAATGTGACAAGGATCATATGTCACCATTACATAAGTAATGAAACGAAATAAAATAAAGTATTTGAATATTTAAATATTAAGAAGTCGTAATTATAATAAAGCTAAGAAAAAGATTATTATAATTTTACCCTATGTCCATATCATAATAAATTCTACATTTGTCAAATGTGACATTGCATGAAATAAGGACTATGATATAAATATATTCTTTTCATGTTTTAAATTGAAATATTCAAATTTAAAAATTGAGAAAAAGTCCAAAAAATCATAGTGCTTTGTCAAACAATAATGTGGATGCAAATTTAATAAAGTGGGATTTGACGTCAAAAGGGGCAATTATTTATTATTTATTATTTAATTTACTTGAATTGGTATTTCACTAAATAAATTTTGACTTTTACACCAAATTCTTTAATAAATATTATTTTACAAGAACAATTTTGTTTTAAGAGTTAAATTAATAAAAATATTCTTAAACTTTTTATTTTGTCTCGAAGTTATTTTTAAATTTTTTTAAATAAAAAAAAATTTTAAAATATATATATAATTAGTTTTGGATGGAAACGATCCTATTTTATCTTTTAATAATGTTTTTTTTATTATTATTATTTTGTTATTTAAAAGAATTTTCAATTAAGATTGATTTTGTTTTACAAGTTTGAGCTACTTCAAATAAAAATTTGAATGATTTTTGGTTGACTTATTAAGAGAATAAAATAATACCCGACTATTTAAATCTAGATCGACCCGGTTTATTACTAAATGCATACATTCATTATTTTAAAAATAAAATGAAATCATCAAAATTAATAAAATAAAAAAAGATTTGTTGTGTTTAAGCAATAAGTATGTCTAAATTAATAATATATATGATTTTGTGAAACCACATCTTAATAAAAGTCAAATAAAATCTAAATATGCTTTTTTTAAAAAAAAAAATTAATTAATTAATTAATAAAAGTCATAAAATGAAATATAGTATTTTTGAAAAGTAGTGTACAACCAAATTGGTGCACCCAACTTGGGTTGATTGGACAAAGTTGATAGCTTTTGGATGTGGTGAACTTTAATGCATGCTCGTCAACAAGTCAACCCTTTTGCCTATTTCAACTATTTCTCTCCTTTTCAATGTTCGACTTCTTTCTTGTCTCTTTGTAATACCCGAGTAAATCATGAATGAAATGATATCGTATTCAAATAAGAGCGATTTTGAGAATAGAATAGCTAAGAAAAGTTTAAAACAACTAAAGTTGAGAATATTTGCTATAATCACCGTACCTAAATGGTGTGAAAGTTCTCGTTTTATAATCAAATAAATTACGAGGATATGGAAATAGTAATAAATGGAAAGATACGTATGCGTAATGGAAGACAAAAGATCAAATATGATATATATGGTAAACTATAATTCAGTACTAAATATCTTTAACACCCCCGCAAGCTGAGAGTCAGATTTGAACGAACAAACTTGAATCTAAAAAATTCAAAGAGATGTCGAGAAACACTTTTCGTCAAGATGTCAACGACTTGGTTCGGAGGAGGCGCAGAGAAACACTTTCTTGGCCGTCGAAAACTGCAGAGGGATAGTCGTTCAACGATGATGCTACCTTGACTTCGGCGAGAATATGTCTAACCCATGAAGAGGGATCATTACTCAGCGGCGATGCAACCTTGGCTTCGGCGAGAATATGTCTAACCCAAGAAGTAGAAGGGGGAAACCTAAAGCAAGGGACAAAGACAATGTTGAAGCCGGAAGAGTCGCCACAGTGGGTGAAGGAGCCAATTTTGGCGAGAAGGGCAGCGGCGACTTGGTTGGTGAAGAGGCCAGTGCGGCGCCCAGATTCTAAAGGTAAATCTTTGCAAAAAGTCGATAGGTTTCTTGAGATTCTGTATCTTTTCGATGGGAACGCTCATGAGGATTCTGAGGTTAGGGTTTCTATGAAGGATGAAGGGAAGATTGGGAAGAAAATGGAAAAGACTATGTTGGCTAAGAAAAAACCGATTGTGTTGGAAAAGGTGAGGTAGTATGTACAGAGTATGGCGAAGGGTGATTTGGAGGTCAAAAGGGTGGAGCCGAAAAGTAATCAACCGACTCCGCCTACAACAGCCATAAAGACTGCCCCTATGACATCAAAAGCCAGTAGTGGTGGTGGAGAAGAACAGTAGAGGATTCAGAAATCATTGAAAAGAAAGGATCACAGTGGCTAAACGAAAAGAACTCTGATACCATGAGAATATTTGTTAAAACCACCCCCACCTAAATGGTCGGAAAGTTTTCTATCTATGTGTAATGGAAGGCAAATATCTAGATATTTGTCTATCATAAAAGATCAAATATGATATATATGATAAACTATAATTTAGTATTAAATATCCTTAACAAAAGTTACTATCTATTCCAACAAGTTACAACATCTTTTTACAGCTCAACGTAGAAATTTCAAAATTAAGTGATTTATCTGGAGCAGACTTATGTTTGTTTGTGAGTATAACTTTCACTCTTTGAAACGAGAAATAAGTAACGTGACCATATCGTAGAAATACAAGAGAATTTCGAGACATCAATCCAAAATTCGAATTATGAATTAGGGGCTTCAGAATTTTAAAAAATAATTTTTTTTTTTTACAACCTATTTGAGGGTGACATATTTTGGAAAAAAAAAAAAAAAAAAAAAAAAAAAAAGTTAGAGCAAATTGATTCATTCAACAATAAATAGGAGGGAGGTAGACAAGATCTATAAGGACAATGTCTCTAACCAACAATGTCCATCAATAATTAAATTTAATTATTGTAGCTTCTAGAAGCTTAGACAGAGAAATGTATGGATAAGGCTTCTAGAATCTTTTAGTTCACTTAATTAAGATGTTATGGATAAGGCTTCTAGAATGTTCTAGGTTCACTTAACTTCGTATTTGGGCCTTGATTCCTTTTAAAGGCCCATTTAGAATATTGGAAAAGGTATATTCTATATTGGAATATTAATTTATTTAATTCTCTCGATTTAATTAGAGATTTCTCACTCCATTCAAGTGGGTCCACATTGGCCCGAGACATCTCTAACTTAGTCTCAATCGAACTCCTGATTCATGCCAACACCCTAAACCTTCCTACGCACATCTCCAAGCTGAATTTTGTCTCCCCTTCGACTCAGCTTAGACATCTATGTCTGGTGTTTTCAATCCCGTTCTACCATTTTAGATTAACTAGAAGAGTTGGTTGAAGTTAGTTCTTGAATGTGTTCTAAGTATAATGTCGTGGAACGTCATAGGTGGAATCAGACATCGATGAGCAAGATCAAAGTAACATAAACAAAGAAAATTTAGTAACTTCAACTTAGGACAACAAGTAAGTGAGCTTACTATTGCAATGCTTATAGACTAAGTTGAATGAGTTGTTTGATGCATGAATAACACGTAACTTGTGGTCTATTTACGTGTTATTAATACGAACACGTTATGTCCTCTAAGACATCTTGATGTTCCATATATGATATGCACGAATGAAATACCACATACATGTACATCTCATAGGAAATTCATGTCATGAAAAGTACAGAGATATTATATGCATCATAACTCATGTACTAAGATTTAAAATGTGCGACCTTAGGCATGTTGAACATCACGAACATGAATTACTTCTCCAATATATTACTTATGGACAGTATACACTACGATATGATATACACACTTTTCGTGAGCATGTACGAACCTATAATCAGGCCTAAAGGGTACATATTCAGCTCCACCAAGTGGATTCATGTGTGCATGCGTGAATCACGTGTAGAGAAGTACTATGCATTCAATCCTATCCCAAAAAAAAAAAAAAACGTAAGAAATAGTCATGAAAAGTAAATCCGAACATGAATCATATTGAAGCAATCATCTATTACAGATCTCTCGAGAATCCCACACATCGAACATTTTTATAAAAAACAAAGTCGAGCATCTCTCTGTTGGCAACTTTTAGATACCTATCATCACATGCCATCCATTTTTATAATTTATTTTAACTTCCACTATTGCTTTCTTTATGTCAACTATATAAATATAAATATACATTTACACTTTATTTTAAAATTTTAAAAAGTTTCAATAATACATTTAACCTTTTTTTTTTAATTTTTTAAAAGTATTTTTATGGAATAATATTTAGCAAGTAGGAATTAAATAAAAATAAAAATAAAAATTTTAAATTTAAAGACACAATGATTAAAACTTTATAAAAGTGGAGTGTGCTCATAAATTTATAATTCAACTCTTATTTTAATAATAATAATAATAATAATACAAAACTTATATCCCTAATATAATTTGAAGTCGGCCAAATCATATAAAATTATTTAACCCACTTTATGTTATTTATTTAAATGGAATAAAAATTTGACATCCACTTAATAATATTCAAAACCATCATCATTATATATATTTTTTCTTTTAAATTTTTTAATGGAAAAAAAATGATAAAAAGGACAAAGTGGGCACCATGCTCCATTCTAATTATTTTTATTATTATTAAAATAAAAATTAGTTAATATATATTATTATTTAAAATAGTGTGTAACAAAATAACGTCATTTAAAAAATAAAATAAATTATTACCCATAGTGCCATCAAATTATAAAATTATTAAAATAATTAAAAGGAAGGTGAGTTGCAACCTCCTAATAAAGCAGCTGAAAATAATATATATTTTATTAATATTTGAAGAAAATGTTTTAAAAAAGAAATATTAAAAAAATTTAAATTCTTGGATTGGGGTGCGGAGCACGTGCGCAAGGCAAGTCGGGCAAGTAAGCCACCAATAAGAAGATGGGAAAACGGAATTTTTCAACGGTCAAACTTCAAGGTCACGGCTGACCGGTTTGGTCTTCGGTCAGCTTCTTTTACTTTTTTTATTTTTTATTTTTTTTTTATTTTTTATTTCTTCATCCATTTAGTCGACATCATTTAAATTGGATAAATATTTTTTTATCATTTTCGTAATATTATTTTTACTCTTTTTTTCATTAAATTTAATTTTAATTTACATATTTTTAATATATAACTTTATATTTTAATTTTTTTAATTTTAATTTTTTTAATTTTTAGGAGAAATTCAAACCTTAAAATTAGGATGAAAATCAACTATTTTTTTTAAATGTTGTTTCCATAATATTATGGGCTTGGTTGTTTAGATTCTCACGCAATTATTTGAAGAGTAATATTATAAAATTTTTAAAATATATTAAGATATTATTTTGAATTTCTATTTTATGTTTTATTTTATTTTATATATTTTTAATATATCTTCAAAATTAGTTATTTTTAAAAAAAGATTTATAATTAGTTTATTGTTAAAATTTTCTTATAAAAATATTTAATCTCTATTAATTTTCCTTTTTAAATTTTGATAAAAGTACAAAATATCGAAATTAATATAGTATTTTAATTAATTTTTTTAAAATGCGAAATTTAAATATTTTAGAAGGAATTGTTGAGTTTCTACTAAATCAATGGGAAGGGGGTAAATAAAGAAATTAGTTACCTAGTAATAATAATAATAATAATTGTATGTAAAAAAAAAAATAATACACAATCTAAAGTAATAACCTAAAAAAATAGAAAAAAAAATAATAATAATAAAAAAAGAAAAGAAGAAGAAGAAGTTGCCCACATGCTTAAAAACTAAGCAGGTTAGACCGCTAGAGAGGGAGGTCCCGCACTTCATCTTATCATCTCACTTGAACGGTTCAAAGAACTAGATTGTCTGGATGTAGGGAGGTCACACTTTATTTAGTCAAAGGAGTGTTCATATGACCAGATAACCTAACCAACTTAGATTGTCCAATCCAAACCATAAAAGTTAAGTTGAGTTTTATTTTTTTTTCAGTCTCGGTTGGGTTGAATTTTTTAAAATCTGGAAAATTCGAACCCTACCATAGTTTTAAAAATATTAAGAACGTTTAACGTTTATAACCAATCTTAGTTATGCGTTATAACATGTAAATACTAGATATTTGAATTTTATGAAATTGAGATATTAATATAATATTTATAGTTGATAAATATAATTTTGAAAATAATTTTAAAAAATAAAAAACAATTGGACAACCTTAACCGAACATCCCTATTTAGTCATATAGGATTCCACATACTCCTAAATTAACCAAAACTAATTTTTATTTTAAATATTATATTAAGTGGGACTAATTTTAAAATTTATTTAGATATTTTAAAATAGATGGATTAAAATAACAATATTGTAAAAATGTATTTTTAAAAATAAAAAAGAATTAAGTTATAAATAAATTTAGCATTAATTCCCACTGAACTATATATATATATATATATATATATATATATATATAAAGATGGCACTTTCCACAGAAGAAAACATATGAAAATTAAAATTTAAAATAATAATAATAATAAATATTAATATAATATGTGGGGAAAAGATGTGTTCACCAAACATTATTGAAGACTTATCCAAACAAGACAAATGAGTTTTAAAGAGAGAGAATCAAATTGTCAAGTTGTCTTAAAGCAATGTATCTATAAAGTTTTTTCCATTCTAAAATTAATTATTAATCTTATTTTCCTAAAATTAAAATCCACATTCACACACACATATGCTCACTATCATTTTTCAAATCATTTTATTTCTTTTTTAAATTATTAAAATAAAATAAAATAAAACCCATTAAATTAATATTTTTTAAATACACGGCCCAAAATAAAATCTAAAAAGCTTAATAAATAACTCACCAATTATGATTTGATATTTTGATCTCCAAAGTTTATAATTAGAATTAAAAATATTTAAATTTAGGTATAAAATTAAAGAAGTAATAATATGAAAATTAGAAAAAAAAAATAAAAAGGGAAATTAAAGTTGGTATGATCACCTTGGGACCCACGCTTTAAAGACGGGGGCGAGGTAGAGGGAGACTTTTCCCATTATATTTTCAATTATTTCTATTATGCTCAAATATGAAAGGAATTTTATTTATTCACATATATATATATATATATATATATATATATATATATATATATATATATTTGTGTTAATTATCATTCATTTGAGTTTTCAACGAGTTCTATATTGAAATTGAGTTCGGCCAATAAAATTTTCTATTCTTTTGTATATATTTTTAAAAAATATTAATTTGGGAGAAAAATTATATATATATATATTTTTTTTGTAACAACCCAGATCCACCGCTAGCAGATATTATCCTTCTTGGGCTTCCCCTCAAGGCTTTAAAACGCGTATGCTAGGGGAAGATTTTCACACCCTTATAAATGGTGGTTTGTTCTCCTCCCCAACCAATGGTGGTTTGTTCTTCGGGGTCCAGCGTCCTCGCTGGCACTCTTTCCTTCCTCCAATTGATGTGGAACTGCCACCAAATCCACCCCCTTTGGGGCCCAGCGTCCTTACTGGCACACTGCCTCGTGTCTACCCCCTTCGCTAGCATATATTGTCCTCTTTGGACTTTCCTTTTCGAGACGCGTCTGCTAGGGGAAGGTTTCTCCACCCTTTTAAATGGTGGTTTGTTTTCTTCCCAACCGACATCACACACACACACATATATATATATATTAATGGGTGAGATAGAGACACAGAATATAATCCTTGCTTTTGTCACTAATTAGCTTAAGGCAGGTTGCTACTGTCATAGTCCAATAGTTAAATAGACATCTTTAATGATATATTGATTAAAAAAAGAAATTATGTAAACCATTTTTACTAAAAAGAAAAAAAAAAAGAAAAAAAGTGGCGATTTTATGGAATTAAACGGCGATGTAAAAGGGAAGTGGAAAACAGCGAGGTGACGCACATGCCGACAAACGACAAATGGCGTGTGAATCAGGGGTGGCGTCATCCTAATCCAAATCCCAATTTTCACACGTGATTAAATTCCCCCTCACACAACTTGCACATTTTTTCTGCAGCTTCTCAGAAACCCCTTCCCCTCTTAAAACCACATCCGCTATTTATTTATTTATTTATTTATTTATTATTATTTATTAAAATAATATTTTATTTTTTAATGTTTAAAAAATAGTCCACATAGTTGAAGTTCATGAATCTACTTTACTTATTTATAGCTTTCCTATCCCCAAATCTTCAGTTTCATTCAGATTTACATTTCTCTCTATCTCAAAAAGATTTGATTTTTGGTTCAAATTTAGAAATGATGTACGAACAGAGTAATAGCTCTGAATCGGATTTTGTTCTTCTCGAATCCATACGCCGCCATTTGTTCGTAGATTCTGATTCTCTCCGATGTGGGAATTTCGCCGTCGCCGGAGCCACCGCCCCTGTTTTCTGCCGGACCTCCAGTTTCGGAAGCTTGTACCCTTGTTTGACTGAAAAATGGGGTGCTCTGCCTCTCAGAGAGGATGATTCCGAGGACATGGTTCTCGCCGGAGTTCTCCACGACGCTGTTCAGTTCGGCTGGGTTCCCTCGCTCGGATCTTCCTTGCCGGAGACTTTCAATTTTGGTTTTTCCGATGTCAAGCCTGAGCCGGAGATTCTCCCGCCGGTGAACATCTCGCCGGAAGTTATCGAAACGAAGGTGGCGGTGGCGGTGGCAGATCCGTTGCCGGTGGTTGTTCCTGCGAAGGGGAAGCATTACCGGGGAGTCAGGCAGCGGCCGTGGGGGAAGTTTGCGGCGGAGATTCGTGATCCGGCGAAAAATGGGGCTCGGGTTTGGCTTGGGACATTTGAAACGGCGGAGGATGCAGCGTTGGCTTATGACCGAGCCGCTTATCGGATGCGCGGCTCTAAAGCTCTTCTTAATTTCCCGCTTCGAGTTAATTCTGGTGAACCCGACCCGGTTCGAGTGACGTCGAAACGGTCGTCGTCCCGGTCGTCACCGGAGCCCACTTCTTCGTGTACGTCGGTGGAGAGTGGGTCCCCTAAGAGGCGGAAGAAGACAGACGGCACGACAATGCCGACGGCTCAAGCTGCGCCGGAGTCGATACAATTAGGGGAGGGGACCAATGCAATACAAGTGGAAACTGACGTGGCAAAGTACACAAGTGGCGAGCAATGATTGGATGAGTAATGATAATAGTGAGAAAGGAGCATTATTGTAATTATTTTTTTTGAGACCATATTTTAGGTATATGATTGGTAGATTTTCTTTGGGATTTTTCAAAAATATTAAATTTCCCAAAAAAAAAAAAAAAAAAAAAAAAAATCCCTTTGAATTAAAATTTTCTATTCTTTTCTTTCTCTCCTAACCAAATATTAAATTATTTAATTTGGAACTGAATTGAACCAATTAAAATTAATTCATCGATTTAATTAATATAAATGTATATCTTAATAATTAAAATAAATAATTTAAAATTGAGAAATCAAACTAAAATGGGATGGCATTTATTTTAAGTAAATAATAATAAATAATTATTAATGTTTTGTTTGTTTTTTTTTTAATTAATTTTTTTATATAAAAAAAAAGGATAGTGTGAAAGGAGAATATATAAAACGTGTTAAATAAAAACTCTTTTAACAAATACACTCGATAAAGTCAAGTCTCCCACCACATTTAGTTGACTTTCAAAACATTGACTGTTGACTTTTTTTTTTTTTTTTTTTTTTTTTTTTTTTTTTTCATTTGCACCGGTTTTGTTTAAACCGCTCACAATTAAATTAAATATTGTGTTTCAATCCCTTTACTTCACATAAAATATCATTTTAATTTTTTAAATCTCAATTATTAATATTCTCATAATCATTTAACCAAATTTCAAATTTTTTAATGTCTAATATTTTAGGTTCAATTAGTTTCCATTTCTTCTCTAAATACATAATATATTGATTGTTTCCATTTTCGACTAAACAAGCTCGACTTTCATATGCTTAGACTATTTTCTACCATGTTTGATTATTTGGGAGACGTTTTCAACACTTTTTGAGGCGTTTAAGGTTAGTATAACTATTGTTCACCCAATTTAAATTTAGATTCTTTTAGACCGGACGTGAGCCAATTTTCATAAGTAGAATTCTAAGTTATGACGGTGGGACTCTTTAGTAGAATTAGATTTCAAGGAGTTGTTTTAGGCTGACATCAAAGGAGCATAGTGACTTTGACTTAGGCCAATCAAGTAAGTGATTCTACTGTTGGGTTCGTTCGACGAATTTTATCATATATGATGGCACATGCTTCGTGGCCCCTACATATGTCATAATTATGATTGAGATACTATATTATGCTATGTTATACTATGTTATGCCAAATTATGTTAAGTTATGCTATGTTGTGTTATGCGATGTTTATAAACTGGATCATGTTTATGATGTAGATAATCTATGATGTGTAAACTTCTATACGCCATATAAACTATGTTAAGAACTAAAGATTTGACAGAAATTATGTATGCATGATTCATAGATCCGTTATGTTGTTACTAAATGGAGTTTTGACTGGCATCATTAACTCATGTCATGAGTTTAAGCTATGAGAACCTCGTGCATTTTTGTGTGTCATATGCACCAAGCTACTTCTCTATTATGATTGGTACGAACGTGTATGATAAGGAATCAACCTAAGGCAAAACTCTTATACCAAATGATATGGAATCACTACAAGGGTAGTACGATTCAGATTACCTTACTGATCGAATATCTCAAGACAATAACACTTGTTTAAGATTCGTATCACTCCCTCCACAAGCAAGATAGATCATGTCTAGCTTGAATGATTCTAACTTGCAATCTAACGTAAATGAAATGTAGGAACACTTAGCCCTAATGATAAAGAATCACTCCAAGGGAAAGTAAAATTCAGATTACCTTATTGATCAAATATCTCCCGCTTCCAGGATCAATTCTCCAGTTTGTCCCTCGTAAAAAGAACTAGCAGGTTGATGGATCATTACCCTGATGATTTAATAAATTGTTTTCTCTATCTCGCATGATCATGATGAGTCAAAGAGAATAAAAAAAGATAGGCTTAACAACCGTACAAACATCCTTTGTGCAATGCATATCTCCACAATGGAATTCGTTTTTACCTTCCATCGAAGGAATATAAAATGGAGGATCTATCAGACCCAGAACAGTAAGATCGATCATGTCAAGCTTGAATGATTCTACCTACATGCAACCTAAACTATATAAAATTGTAACGAAACTTAGTCATTGGCTAAAGGAAAGCACAAATGCTCATTTTACTACATTTTTAAAGTTTTTTTTTACGATGATAACATACATGACTTTATATAGGCTCAAAATGAAACTCTTGACCTTTTATGAGATATTTCAAGAGCCATAGTTAGCCACTGTGTATACTTTATAACTATAATTAGCTACGATGTAAATGTAACTTTGTAAATAAAAAGTCTTAAAATACATTAATGAAATACAATAACTTTAAATTATCGTCCATCGTAAATTTGTAGTCATCTAAGAATAAATAACGCCCCACTTGAAATATCTTGAAACTTTTGTTACATAAATGAAACTTGATTCTTCTAACGTGACATTAATATTGCATGATTGAGATACTTTGGTTCATATCAGTGTACCTTACAACATTTATGTTTGCCATGATGTTATGCAGGCCCTTTTGCTCCATGGTGTCCGGTAGCGTGAGCATGCACTAGCCCGACGAGCCAGACCCAGTGGTACGTATACGAGCTCGCTTGGTGCGTCTATGTGCACGTGGGAGGATCGTGTGTAGGAAAGTACTACACATTCAACCTTGTCCGAACTTGAAAGCAGCCTAAGGTCATGACATGAAGTTTTGATAAGGATAGGTCCCTCCATATCAATTTTTATTTTTCGCATTTTTCGACTCAAACAGTGAGGTTACTTATTGATTATTTCTTAAAATACTCAATTCATGTGCTACTCTTATTTTTTCAGATAAAGAACATCACGATGAATAGGATAGTCTCGTTCATGTGAGTTTGGTAGCCCTTAAGTTAGATCAGGCGTTGTTTTATTTATTTAAATTCCCGTCATTTATAGTTTGCCTTCTTGTTTTATGACAATGTAATTTTAAAGAATATATCATGCCTATATTGGCGACCCTATTCTTTAATAGGAAAATATGGTCACGACAGTAATAAAAAAATCATTCCATCTAATAGATATCATCCGTAACTAATTTTCAATTTCTATTGATTTTTTTTAAAATTAAAATAAAATCAAATTTTATATGCCATAAAACCCTAGGTCCCGTAAATTTGTAAAATTTTAAAAAATATTAATTACGTCATGGATCTATTCGAAATTAAAAATTTAGAAATATAGTAAACACTTTTTAAAATTGAGAGAAAATATACACAAATTTAAATATTAAAAAACGTATAAAATATTTTTTAAAATTGAGTGATAAAAGAGACACAATACAAACAAAGTACGAGGTAGATTGTCTACCTACCATGTTTTCCATAAATATTTACTCATATTATTCGAATTAGATATATTAGTTTATTATTTATGGTCAAATTTATTTATTTGTTTATTTATTTTAGTTGGAAATAGAATAATATTAAAGTGGTTCCGACAATTTTTCTTTATTTTGGTTGAAAATTTAGAATAAAGTGAAATTAGTTGTCATCCTATGTTGAATTGTCTATTTTCACTCATTTCTATAAAAAAAAATAAATAAGTTTATCATTTTGCACGTGAAACTTATTGCTCTAAAAAAAAAAAAAAAATACTAAAATTTTGAAATTTTGCACTCAAAATAATAATAATAATAACTTTTATAAAATGAAAATATTATTGGTCCCTTATTACATTGATTTTTGGACGTTCTCAAGAGGACAAATTTTTACTTTTATTTTGTTTAGATTTTATAAACGATCAACGATGAAAATATTATTTTATTAACTTTGATATAAAAAAATTTAAATTACAAGTTTAATCTGAAAATATCCATAATGTCAAAGGGATCCATATTCTATTAGACATAAAATAAAAAATTTAGAAATTTATTGAACATAAAATCGAATATTAGACATCTTTTTAAATTCAGAAACTTATTAAATACAATATTAAGAGTTTAATGTTTTAACTAGTACAAACCATAAACGTTCATCAACTAAATTTGTAATTTAACGAAACAGTTCTAAAATGAGTTATAAATTTCAATAAGCTGAGCCCCACCTGGTTGTACGTATATGTATTATGTAATTGCTTCTAGAAGGGTTTGAGTTTCGAGGTAATTTCCGACCAACATTTAGGTCCAAAAGTAAAAGGTTCATTGCACGTGAAGGAACTGTGGGGTACTCTGGGGCCCACATGGTTTGAATTCTTATCTTCCACTTTTTGACACTTTTTTTTTCTTTATTTATTTTTCTTTATGTTAAATATTATGATTTCTATGATTGGTTTGAATATTTAGAGTAGAACCCTAATGAATTTGCATTTAATAGCTTTTTATAAGTGATATATTAATAGCTTTTATAAGTGATATCTTAATGACAAACAAGGTGGAGAACTAAGAATAGGGAGAAGTAGTGGGTTTGGAGATTCCAGTTTAGGATAAGGTGTATTCCCCAAATTTGGAAAACATATTAAAACAAAAATTGATTGAAGGAAAAGAAATAAAATCAAAAGGAGGGGCATTTTTGTAATTTCATATTATTTTAATTAAAAGAACACATATGCAAAAAGTAGAAAAATTTACATGCCCACATCACGGAAATGACTTTTTCGACTTTTCGCCATTTTGAACTATTGATTCAAGAAAAATGTATTTGGAGAAACTAGTAAAGAGAATCAACCATAACACTATAGAACTCGTGTATACGAAAAGTCAAGCTTTGTAGTGTTGATGAACGTAGCTATAAGGGTAAAATCTCTAAAGATTTTACTGATTCAGGAACTTAAGTTGAGTATTCTCGTGAAGGTTAGTTGAATAGAAATATACTCTAATATGCACCCAGCTAAGAGGAAAGCTAAATAATTGATGATTTAGTTAAGCTAGGTAGTATGTCCTACTTACAGGCCATAAGATGGTATAATGATATTAGCTATAGAGGGTGCGAGTAAGCGTGAATCCAAGTCGTATATTGACTAGTTTCCATCTTGCTTTAAGATGTGTAAAGTGATTTTTCAAACATGATTTTTAAACATAGTTATACTGTTAAACATATCTTAAACAGTCATCTACGTCTGTTTTGGCAGGATTTGTATTCCTATTTTCACCTTTTTATGGTTCAATTTGTCACTTATACAATCAATATGACCATATGCATGTTTGTAAGCAATGAACACAACTTTTCTATTGTCAAATAGCAAATTCTAAAACCACAAAAGAAAGTTCAATGCAAGTGGTGAACACCTTGTTTGTCTCAGGCAAAACAGATTCACATACATATTCATGTGGCTACTTGTAAATCATTCCTAATAGAAATGGCGAAAACTAGGCCTAGGAGTTGGTCATTGATGTAAGACTAAGTAAGATCGAACCTGTTCGCCTTAAGATGTGTCCCCAACTTTCTTCGAAACGGCAATGACGTTGAAGCTCAGGGAGTCGGGATTTTTTGAGATCATGCCCTTTATGACTTCAGCTGCATCCTGTGTTTTTATCAATCATTTCATCAAAATGCAGAGAAGAGAAGTGTAATATTCAGTTAATTGGGCCAACATATTCAAGATGGAAGGTCGACAAACATACAAAGTGATTCAAAAAGAATATTTTGCTTTCACACTTGATTCTTCTAATGGCTAAAACACCTGGATGGTTTGTTCAGAACAAGTATTTACCTCTAATAGACTGCTAGGGGATGATACACCATGTGATATTGGTCCCGACTTTCTCCCGTCGAGCTCATAAAGTTTCCCTGCATAAAGCAACAATTAAGATAATGTAGATTACATCATTTCTTAAAAATATAATCACCCAAATTCAGAAAGCACTTTTTCTTCCTTGGGGAGGGAAGGGAGAGAGAAAGAGAGAGATAGAGAGAGACGTTCATACCATCCACACATGTGAAGCAGATAAAGTGAGTATTGACGTTTTCTGGAGGCTGCCAGTAATGGAAGAAAAGATGAGCAAAAAAAAAAAAAAAAAAAAAAAAAAAAAAACACTACTTGAAAAATAAAAAAGACTAGAAATCAAGAACAGAATTAAGAGAAAAGAGTGAGAAATTAACGGACATTTGTCTAATGAGTTAATTTTAATGTTTATCAGCTCCCTTATTGACCTGTTATCAGATATCTGCCAGACGATCCATCACTCACCTTAACCAATAACCTGTACAGATTTTCTATTTTTTAAATGTTCATTCTGTAAATGAGAGGCATGCAGTAAAAGGGCTGAAAGTTCATACCCGCCTTCATGCAAATAAACTAGCTTTTTAAAAGTTATGCAGCAACATTCCTTCTCCATATTCAGTACCTCATTTTTTAAACTGTCCAAAGCTTCAAATCTTCAGTTCCTCCATTATACAACCAACCCCTATGTTGTTAGGTCTTCGACTATTGAAAAATATATCCATTTTCACTGACCATCTACAATTTTAATTGTTAAATTCTAGGTTTCGTTGCAAGGTAAATAGGTAATCATGACGTTTGTAGGAAATTCAGCTCCCCTTGTAAAGCACCTATTCTTTCACATGAAATTTATACCCATAAAATGCAGAAACATCATTTCTTTCTGTAGTAACAAAAAAGGCAGGCTTTTTTTTACCACTGAAAGTAGATATATGAAATTCCTATTGCAGAGGATAGCTATCAAAGCTTTATCTGGAAAAGAAAAATCAAGTGCCGGAGCTTCATTTCTACATGCTGTAGGCAGCCTCAAGAAGGTATATCTATCTATTCTTAGTATGCTCAAAGAAAACAAGAAAACTTCTTATTCTCCACCATAATTCAGTTAATTTGAAAAGAGTCTTACCACCGTTTCTCCAGCAGTAGCTGCTACCGAATGTGCAACTTCCATTTCTCTGTCTTTCTCGAGAAATACTGCACGCTACCAAAGTGAACAGCATAGGACTATTAGATGCAAAACGGAAAAGTATTCTTGGGTAAACACCAACTGGGCAAAGAATGGGCAGAGAATTATTATATTTTCTTCCTCCACTTTCAAGGTATATCTGCCCTTCGCTCTATTGAATTTTTTTTGGTGATGGGTGGGAAGGGAGGAGGGGAGTGAGAAGAGGAAGCAGATATAGTAAAAAGAACGAACCTCCATTGGGTCCATGCTTCTGGTAGACTTGTAGAACCTATCCAAGAATGATCCCTCGGCTTGAAACGTAAAGACAGCACAGGAGTTAAAAAAAAAATGTAAGAGAACTAAAATAATATGATAGCAAAATCAAAGTAATCACTGTGGAATCCCGGAACAAGCAGGCGAGTAGAGACACTAATAAAACTTCAACCAAATTATATCAAAATGAGAATGGCCAGTCACAGGACTGAAGTTGGATACTTAAACCTCTGTGGTAAACCTGGACAAGGTAACCAAATCAGACATATGAATGAGCAGGACAAATAACTCTTAGTTTCACTTTCATATTTAATTTGTGCTCTGCTTAACTTCGAATATAAATAGCTTTCTTCTCATCTTAGTCAACAATGCTTTACTCTACAAGTGCACATACGACAAAAGAACAAGATAAAGGCCTCTGAGAAAAAGGGAGAGGATAATAATGTTACCCAATCTGATCTGGGTAACTGTGTTAATATTCACTACAATTAAGAAATATATTTCACCACATTAAACTGGATAGTATCACAGTACTTACAAAGCTTGATCTCTGAAGTAACGTTCCCTATGGCATGAAGAAGTCCAATAGTTCCACAGGCATTGCCAACCGTTTGTTTCATAAAGTATACTCGATCACTATGATCCTAGAGTCGCGACAGAAAGGAAATAACCTTGTTAAATAAGGATTACAGATGAGAAACCTTTTAACATAAATAAATAAATAAAATAAAGGACTAAACTACAAAAATACCCCTGAACTTATTTTAAAAAAAGTGGTAAAATTACCCTTGTCATTTCATAAATGTTTCAAAACTACTCTTGAAGTACAAATTTACTAGAATGTTGAATGAAAAGTCGACATGCAGTAACTGTGACGCTTGAGATTAAGTTGAAAAGAACGGTGTTCTGCTGTGTAGACTTTTTGTCCAACAATCTAATGAATATTCTACTTCAAGGGTCAAGAATAATGTTATAACTTTTGAAAAAATAGGAGTATTTTTTAAATAAACGGCAAAGCTCAAGAGTATTTTTTATATTAAGCCTAAGAAAACTATAACATGCACCAAAAGTAGACTCTCCGCTAAAATCTGCAACCAGTCAGACTACCATAATTTATGTGAATATGAATTGTGAGAAACATTTTTCTGTTTCTAGCATCTATCACCCACTCTTAAAAGCATTCTCCACAATTTTCTGATGGAAAATGTAAAACATATTATGATAGACAGAAAACCTTCAAAACACAAACAAACACCAGAAACATCCTAATGTACTGAGATAGAGGTGAAAAAAGTAGTCTAAAAGGTCCAGCATAGTGGTAATTTTGAATACACTTGCAAACTTGTCACTGCACTCGTACTTACCTTCTTTGCATCTTTGTCCTGCTGCAGTCTCTCTTCTTCACTCTGAAAATATTAAAACATTTATCCAATGGAGAGATCATCTTCTTAGTTACATGCCAATGGAATTCTTCCAAGCCATAAACGTCATTAAAACTAAACTTTTGCCTGCAAACCTTTTGGGTTATGGGATAAAGGAACAGAACCGCCAGTACAGGCTTAGGCACCATGCTCAAGAGTGCTTCATCCAAGCCATAAACATCGTTGCACTCTGCTTCATCTTCGGGAAGACCAAGACCCCAAAGAAACTATGCAATTACAAAACAGAAGTTTGTAAAAAACTAGATGTAAAATGGAAGTTTTTGCAACTTGAATAAACATTCAAATGCAAAATTGAAACTCTAGGGATCAAATTAAGTTCAGACCTACTCGACACAAATCTAGAAGTTCAATGATTAAACTCATACTTTAACCTTATTATTATTATTATTTCTGATGAGAGGGTAGCAAAAGAAGATTTGAAGGAAAGGAAAAGAAAATGATCACTTCAAAGGTTGCTATCAAGCAAATAACATAGGCACACCATCCTTACGGATATGAAGTCCGAAAGTGACCTAAGCTAAAATATTTAATTGGCTAACAGGGTATGTAGTATGCATTAAAACATCCCTGAGACCTATTGAATCAAGCACATAATCCCGGTTAGTCAAATAAGCTTTTTGAACTGAACGAAGAAGTTCCGATTAGTCAGAAATCATAAACTCATATCCAAAATAACGAATCAAATTGACAAAAAGACATTCTCCACATTTTCTTCCGAATTTTTTTCATACTTCAACAAAATGCTCCTCGCTCACACAGAGCAGAAATTCGCTACCTCCAGAAAGAAAACAGTAAACTCATTTAAAATAAAAAAATAAAAAATAAAATCGGTCAGTAAGCTTTTACGTAGTTCTACAACTAAGAAAAATAAATGAACAAACAGACACAAAAACCATATAGATATACAACAAGAAAACGTACAGACACAGCAAAGAACTATATCCCATCCGAAGAAAACTCCACAATCAAGACAGAAAACCACATTCTTCCTCAATTCTGACCCTCCATATTCTCTTTCCACTAATCAGAGCTCGAATCTAGAAGTGAAGTTAGAACAAAACGATCATACCTGGTTCATAACATCAGGGTTAGCTTCAAGAGGAAGCCATCGCTTAGCCGAAGGGCTTTCGTCTATGGTAGCCATTGTCGTCTTCGGAGCTTCTTCTAGTACACAACAATTACAGAAATGGAATGCTAAAAGCTTCTTCAATGCTCGTTTAGGGCTTCAGATCGAAATCAATCCAACAGCGACACATCACAACGTTCGGCTGGTTCAATGTATATATACGTTCTGGAGTAAATGTTATTCGTTTAATGGGCCTTGAATCGGGTCCACTAATAAACACAGGGAATAAGGCCCAGGCCCAAATTGCTTATTGTAAGCCCATGAGCCCAAGATTGGTGTCAAAATTTCAAGTGTGGACAACTTATACCAATTTTATATTATATAATTTTCAATACGATAACAATATCTTAAAAATAATTAATTAGTTAATTATAATAAATTAACTTGCACTAATAAAAAAATTGATTTTCAATAATTATAACTAATTATTTGTTGATTATTTATAATTCATTAATTATTAATTAAAATTATTTTATATAAGTGATTATCCAAGGTAGTGTAATAAAATAATTAGAATCATTTAATTCCTAAATATCTTATTCTGAGACATCTTATTTTCAAATATTTTAAACAAAACGTTCAACCAAACGATCTCAATTTCACCCTTATTAAACTCATACCAAATTAAAATCGACTCTTATGTGAAAACATTTGCATTCAAATCAAATTGTATCTTCTTGTGCATCAACTACAGGTGACAATATCAAATTGTAATGCTTCAAGTTTTGGTAAGGTTATTGTTAACTTAATTTATTTATTGATGTAGAATTGATATATACCAACCAAGCTTGTTTCCAATGAGGCATCACACTTATGCAAAGCTTGCATTTCTTCTTGTGTTCTAAGAAGTAAAATGAAGATGAGAGGCAACCACATTGTATTGAGGAAACAACAGTTCTATTCTCCTCTATACCTTGGCTTTCGCTTCTCGGCGAAGGCGGCCAATCCTTCCAATCGGTCTACCGTGTTCAACAGTTCTTTGTAACACTCCTCTTCTACTTCCATAGCTGATTCCAGACCGACCTCGAGCCCCTTGTCGATCGCTTGCTTTGCCATCTTTATTGCTAGTGGACCCTGTTAGTACAATGCTCAACAATGAATTGGGTGTTTGGCACTAGGCATACTCGGCCAAAGTTTGGGGGGGGGGGGGGGGGGGGGGGGTGAAGATTGTGCCATCTTTGAATCGACATCTGAGTTACAGAAACTCACTGATAAACTCATTTACGGGATGTCGAACCGATGTCACGTTAGGGGAAGTTCGAGGCCTAGGAACCAAATGACTGTATTTAGATTGTAGGTATAAGTTTCGGGTGCCCAAATACGAAATAGGTGTTGATTTTGTGGGTTTAGGAATCTTTTTATAGCACTGCTCATTTCAAGGATGGAACATAAGGTGCACAATATGATTCATTTAATCTCTACGACGTCTGAAACTAAGAGTAGGATACAACTTTTGTGAGATCCCATATCGATTGGAGAGGAGAACGAAACATTCTTTTTAAGTGTGTGGAAAACTTTCCCTCGTTTTAAAATTTTTGAAGGGAAACCCAAAAGGGAAAGCCCAAAGAGGACAATATCTGCTAGCGATGGGCTTGGACCGTTACAAATGGTATTAGAGCCAAACACTAGGCAGTGTGTTAGCAAGGACACTAGGTCCCGAAGAGGGGTGGATTGTTAGATCCCACATCGATTGGAGAGAGGAATGAGTGCCAACAAGGACGATAGGTGCCGAAGGAAGGTGGATTGTGAGATCTCACATCGATTGGAGAGAGGAACAAGTGCCAGCAAGGATGCTTGGCCCGAAGGAGGGTAAATTGTGAGATCCCACATCGATTGGAGAGAGGAACGAGTGCCAACAAGGACGCTGGCCCCAAAGGAGGGGGGGGGGGGGGGGGTGGATTCTGAGATCTTACATCGGTTGGAGAGGAGAACAAAACATTCTTTATAAGAGTGTGGAAACCTCTCCCTAGCATACGTGTTTTAAAAACCTTAAGGGGGAGCTCGAAAGGGAAAGCCCATAAAGGACAATATCTGATAGCGGTGGGCTTGGGCCATTACAACTTTAATCTCTCAATCCATCCGATGATCATCATCGAATGAGTGGAATCATACGAATAAAATCATAATTTCTATTGAATGTTAATTAGAAGACTAAATTAGGGAAGTAACACACACATAAATTGTCAGCATGATAGTAAGAAAGTTAATAATATAGATGTTCTACATACCTTCTGATTTATCTCCCGGGCAATTTCCAGTGCCTTTACATAAGCTCCACCAGCAGGGACGCAGTAATTTACAAGACCTAAAGCATGAACTTTTACGTTTTTTCTCCTTAACAAAACACTGAAATGATGCTAAAAAATAAAAATATTAGCGATCTTACCTATAGATATAGCATCTCTGCCACTGACCTTACGGGCAGTAAATATAAGTTCCTTTGCTATTGATTTCCCAACCAGCCTAGGAAGCCTTGCAGTCCCACCAGCCCTGCAAAAAACACGTTCAGCACGTGTAATCTCTTCGTACATACTGGAGAAGATTCATGTTAATACCACATATTAATATGAACACTTTAATATTATAATTGAGAAGAGAATACGGATATGAGATTCCACTTCAGTTGGGGAGAAGAACGAAGTATTCTTTATAAGGGTGGGAAACCTCTCCCTAGGAGACGCATTTTAAAAACCTTGAAGGGAGACTTGGAAGGGAAAGCCCAAAGAGGACAATATCTGCTAGCGGTGGGCTTGAGCTATTACAGAAGGGTTCAAGGGGTTCATTAACATAGGATGAGGGTTCTACAAATATTATTGAAGGATATCATTCAGCTTCCACCATCAACACTTTAATATTTATACTAAGTTATAGAGCCATCAAACTTTAATTTTCATGTTAGCTTCTTTCTACTATTCTCAAGTGAGCTACCAAACTTCATCTGTGATACGGAAGGATTTACTACATACCCAGGAATGATAGCAAGTCCGGTTTCTGGCAAACTGAGTTTGGCATCTTCCCCTGGATTATGGTTTAACAATTTGAGTTACAATAACTAGACCATCCAATATAGCAAGAGTTATGGTAATAATTTAATTAACTACAAAATAATCGAATAAACTAATTACCACATATCCGAAGATCACATGCCAGCGCCATTTCAAGTCCGCCACCCAGTGCTGCTCCTTCAATTACTGAAATGGTAGGAATACGAAGTGCCTGTATAAAATAAATTTAGATCATGTCAGCTGACAAAAGAACCTGGAAAACAAACGTAAATATATTTCAAAGTGAAAGTTGAAACAAGATTTGATCGAGAAAGATAAGTATTGCATTCTTAACATTGACAAATTATTAAGTTAATCACGTTAAAAACACATAGAGCTCCTTAAACATGTGAGCATATTGTAGACTTTGCTTATAACAACTCAAGCCTACTGCTAGCAGATATTGTTCGTTTTGGCCCGTTACATATCACCGTCAGCTTCACGGTCTTAAAACGCATCTACTAGGGAGAGGTTTCCACACCCTTATGAGGAATGCTTCGTTCCCCTCTCCCGATGTGGGATCTCACAATCCACCCCCTTTGGGAGCCAACTTCCTCGCTAGCACACTGCCCGATGTCTGGCTCTGATACCATTTGTAACATCTCAAACCCACTGCTAACAGATATTGTCCGCTTTAGCCCGTTACGTATCGCTGTCAGCCTCACGATTCTAAAACGCATCTACTGTGGAAAGAGTCTATCCCTACTTCGACCAGTGCATCGCACTCTCCGGTGACTGACTCTAATACTATTTGTAATAGCCTGAGGCCACGCTAGCAGATATTGTCCGCTTTAGCCCATTACGCATTGTTGTCAGCTTCACGGTTTTAAAACGCGTCTACTAAGGAAATGTTTCCACACCCTTATAAGATATGCTTCGTTCCCATCTCCAACCGATGTCGGATCTCACATTGCCATCCATTGACAATTAAATAAAACTCTAAAAAATGTCATTTGAAGTATTTAGGGAAAAAAAAATCAAGTATAATGCCTATATTTATTTGTGGAATCATTATGAATCAGATCTCAAAGCCATGGAAGAATCTAATAACATATCCTAAGTGATGAGTAAGGATACTAGCATCAGCCACAAAAGTTCAATGGGGTCTGAATATTGATAATAACTTATGTGCATCTAACTGATGCATTATATACTTGACAAGACATCTTTGTTCAAATATTATACGAATCAATCATAGAATTTCAAAGCAAGTAGGTAGGTATATAATAACAATCTACCTCTAAAAATGAGAATGCAGACCGCAGTGAGGTGACAAAGGATTGCACTTCTGATGCTGTCATATTCTTACGCTCCTGTACTTAAAAGAATGCATTGAAGGGGGGAGAATTTAAAGACCATGCCATACTGAGAGAGCCAAATTGTTGAAGATTGTACCAAATTGCTCCAATATAAACCAGCTGGAAAAACAAGAATACCTTCAAATCGGCACCTGCACAAAACACCTTTGGGACAGTGCTGCGGATCATCAGAACATTGACAGATGGATCACAGTCAACAGATTCAAAGGCGTGACGCAATCCCCTCAGCATTTCCTTGCTAATGGCATTTTTCGCCTCAGGCCTGTCTAAATGTACCTCGACAATTCCTGTCATCGATAAACCCAAGTGGATTTCCGTTCAAATGTAACGCAAGCAACCCCAAAAATAGTCAAGAAACTTAAAAGGAAATGATCATAGATAGCATTATTGATGAAGAAAAAAGGAACCCATGAAAGTTTAAGCCACCCTAGTAAAAGCATAAAGAACATTTTAAAGGACTCAAGAACCAAAACAAAAGAAGAAGAAAAGAAAGTTCCATAATGTTGTGAAACACCACTTGATCAGCACCCTCTTTTCAGGAAAAAGTTCTGAGAATTTGTATAGTTTATGCATGAAGAGTGCGTAACCATTTATAAAAATTCTTGGGGTGAGTTTGGCATACTATATAATTTAATATTCTCTTAGAACAATTTCGATAAAAACAGTTTTCCTTAAAATCTTTGGGTGTTTGATTACCTTTCAGAATAATGATTCCAATCACAAGTCTATTCGGTTGTGTTACATCCAAAAATGATTCTACAAATACCAATTGGCTTCACTACATCTAAAAATGATTCAACAACGACAATTAACATAAAATTTAAAGTGATCTTCGATCAATCACTTATTGATTTAACAACTTTAGGGTGTTTCTTACAAAAAATGATTTAAAATCAATTTGATTAGTTAAAAGATAATTGTTGCCGTAGAATCTAAACTCCTAAAGAACATTTTTGGCCTCAAAATCGTATAATAAGTTAATGCAAACACCCTCTAACGAGTTATGTTGCAGACAATCAAATCATCAAGAAAGTACCCATCGAAACAAGGATAAGGAATCATTTAATCACGAGCATAATCATCCCCTTAAATTAAGCAACAAGTACACAATTGCTCCTCGCCTCTCAAACCAAAATGCAAGGGAATATCACTTAATCACCAAACCATAAACTAGCAAAATCGCGACAGTCACAACAAAAGCCTAAAACATCAGCAATCGAAATAACCTAAGCACATAAAATTGAAGAAAGGTTTTCATAACCTCAGCTCAGAAATTACCAGAATCGGAGTCGGAAAGTCGGTGAAGCTGGACCGGTTCAGAAGAAACTGACTCCAAAATAAGAGTTCTGCAATGAGAATACTGCCATGGATGTGAGAACGACTTGAAGCCATCGGAAAAGTTGGAAGCTGGAAATGGATGAGCGAGGTGTTTGGCCGGAATCGGAAGATTCTGCAGTGAATGACGGCTGAGGTTGATGAGCTTCCTGCTCAGAACTCTGAATGCTCCCATTCGTTGGACGGCGACGAAGAGAGAGAATACGGGAAAATGAGACAAAACGGATTGGATCAAAACATTTTTGAATTTTAGTTTTGGAATATTAAATCATTTTGGATTTATTATAAAGTTTGAGATATCATTTTTTAAATTTTTTTTTTAGATTAAGATGATATGATAAAAGAGACTTTATCTTTATCTTATTATTATTATTATTATTTTTTTTTTAATAAAAAAGAGAGTCTATCTTCTTTTGTTTTAGAATTAAATGCATAACTAATAATTTTTAATACATTTAAGTATAAATTTAGTTAATTATTTGGGATATCAAAAACTCATAATTCTTTAATCTTTTATTTTATTTTTATGATTTAATTATAAATTTAGTCTCTTTAACTTTGAATTGGTCAAAATATGCGGAAGGATTATGGATGGAATATAATGAAATAGAGCCACTTTGAGATTATCTATGAAATGCGGAAGGATTATGGATGGAATATAATGAAATAGAGCCACTTTGAGATTATCTATGAAATGAGGCATGGAACGGAGCCACTACAAAAAAGTTCTGGGAGTTACGAAGAAAACCTCGAACTCATTGGTCATTGGTTATGGGTTGAGAATGAGAATTAAATTCTTTGAAACCTAATTTACCATGGGTTGAGAATGAGAATTAAATTCTTTGAAACCTAATTTACCATTGTTCCTGGGTTGAGAATGAGAATTAAATTCTTTGAAACCTAATTTACCATTGTTCCTCAGTAGCTCAATGACTCATTGGTCATTGGTTATGGGTTGAGAATGAGAATTAAATTCTTTGAAACCTAATTTACCATGGGTTGAGAATGAGAATTAAATTCTTTGAAACCTAATTTACCATTGTTCCTCAGTAGCTCAATGGTAGAGCGATTGACTGTTAATCGAATGGCCGTAGGTTCAATTTGATTCATTCCAAATAGGTATCTGAAATCAATGCTTCTCAAAGTTTAAGGGTATATTTGACACGATTTTAAAAGTTTGTGGATTGAATTTGTAATTTAACTCAATTTATATAGACTTTTCCTCCAATTAAAAATAAATAAATGTTTTAAATCTACGGTTTAAATCAACCTTAATGACCTAAAATGACACGACGGTGACTAGGATACTTGTCAAGATTAAGTCTAAAACAACATCCAAATATGTCGTCTTTTCATTCAACGTTCTGATGATTTTTTTCTTACCGATGTACATTTTGAAACATATTTTTAAATTAGAAGCAAAGTTGGTGTATATTTTTTATATTTCATCCTATAATATATGCAATATCTTTCAATTAAGAAAGAAAAGTAGAAGAGAATAAGAGTTATAAAGTAGAGGAAGTGGCAAAAATTTAGAAAAAGAACATGGGGAGGCTCTTTCTTCATTCAATAGAGGTTAGTGAAGAAGGGAACCTATATGAATAATGAATGTAAAAGGAACTAACTCCAACCTATAAATGATTAGTTAATGAAGCAGATCAAGAATGTTAACTCAAGTAGCCTGTTAATCATCCTCTCTTCTCCCATTCTCCGTTGCATCAAAACTCTCATCTTTGAATACTTCGAGAGTTAAATTACAGTTGTTCATGGTAGAAGGATCAAGAAGGCCATGATTCCAGAGTTTGATCATGAAAAACCTCCAACACCTGCCAAATTTAAGTGAGGTCAACAGCCAAAAATGTTCAAGCATAAAAATTGTTGAGTCCAAGTGATTCAAGAGGAGAATTTTTTTAGCTAAAGAGTGCCGAATTTGAAAACTCGAATCGAAATCGGTTCGTTCAGCGACTCTTCTAATCATGAGTGGGATGAACTGATACTCATACAATGGAAATATTTCTAGTGCATTTTCAAATGATTCAAATTAAAGAGGAAAGAACCCATAAGCTACATGTCCATATCAGAAGATATATGGAGAAATAAGTTTAGTCTTGAACTTATAAATCATCTAACACAGCACCTTATCAAACTTCCAAATGGCTGCAAAATCAATAAACTGATAATAGGACCTGTGGTTCCAGGTTTTTCAGGTAAACACAATTTTCAAGCTTTAAACTGACATTAAGGCCAATAAGTTCTCTAATTAAACTTGCTTTCAAATTCCAGCAGGAAAGGGATCAAAAGTTCCCAAAATTACTCTCTGAGTCACTTACCTTGCGAATCCGAGCACAACTCAATAAATAAGATACTAATTACTATTTTAAAGGTCGATGGTTCAATCCTACCCCTACAATTGTTGACCCACATCCCACGTCCGAATCCAAATAATAAAAACATAAATATTAATAAAGAGCAGCGTCAAAGATTAATTGGAAAGCTTATTTATCTCACTTACATAAAACCTAACTCCTTCTTAATGAAAGCATTGTTCCTGGTTAGGGAAAAAGAAAAAATATTGCTTTGCAGAAAGCTTTGTAAATTAGTCATGAACTTATCAAAGCTTTGTAAATTAGTTATGAACTTATCTACCAGAGTCCTATCACTATAGTGTATTTGTATGCAAAGGAGAAGTTGCAAAATTCTTGTCTTTCAAGGGGTCTGACTCTTTACTCAAAGGCTACAACTTTCCACTCCCACCATAATTTATAGAAGAAAATAAGCACGTTGTCTATAAGATACTAAGATACCTAAAATTGACATAAAAGAGATTTGGACTTGAAGAAAACAACAATCTACTCCTATTCTGATTGGCTTCGCTTTAAAATGGATGGAAAATGAACCACTGGATATTGTACCCTTGTTTCGGGAAGTTGATCATCTAACGAAGTTTGAATTATATGCATACATATACACACTATACACCAAAGATAGTGCATCGGCCAACAAAACAACTAATAATGAGCAAACATTATTATTAGGCTCTCTTTCGGCTTGTTAGAGCCAATAACACAACTAATAATGAAGGAACATTATTATTGTTGCAAGTATACATTAGATGACTCTTTTTCTTATTAATTTTTAGAGAACTGAGAAATGAGAAATGATAACTAGATCTCAATCTAATCTAAATAATCTAAATATCAATACATCTAAATAAAAATTCCTAGATACTAGATAACTAAATCTAAATAGTAATCCATAAATACTACATATGTTAATAATAATCCCAGATATAGGTAACTAAATCTAAATAAATCCACAGATAAATTAGGGAGGTCAACTACTTCTAAATAGGACTGGATAGGTTTATGTGCAATATTGATTGCACGACTTCATCGGTAGCTATGAAGGCTCCAAATAAATTTGCAAATGGTAGCTATGAAGGCTCCCAATAAATTTGCAAATGGTAGCTATGAAGGCTCTGAATAAATTTGTCAATGGTATTTATGAAGGTTCCAAATAAATTTGTCAACGATAGCTATGAAGGCTTCGAATAAAATTTTCAATTATAGCTATGAAGGCTCTGAATAAATTATTGATAGCTTTGTTAGCACATTCGTTAGTTGAAGCCATGAAAGTATACCATCCCCTTGGAGCACTTCAATGGGCATTTCACACCTCTTTCGTGCCCACTCCTCTTGGAGAACCGATTAATTTAAAAAAACCTCCATTGCTTACAATAGAAGATAGAAGGATATTTGTGTGTAATTCCATTAAATAAGAGAAATTAAATAAGAGAAATAGTAGAAATAGTTGACCTCCCTAATTTACCCCTAATTGGATTTATTTCAATTAGTTACCTAGATATTTATTTATATTTAGTTACATAGTATCTAAACATCATTATTTAAATTTTAGTTATTTAGTATCTTTAGATAAACAGTTAACCTAGTATTTAGATTATCTCTAGACTTGCAACATTACTTAATAGTTTGGCAATCTTTGGGTTTGTTAGGTTTTATATCACTTTTTGGCCTTTAGTTGTTGAGATCGGTTTTGTAGTTACCCTTTACGTCTCATTTTGCTAGACTAAAACCCATTTATGTATTAGTTTTTCTCCTTTCGTATGGGGTTGTTTTTTATACCTTGTATTTTTTTTTTTTTTTTTTTTTTCATTTTTACTCGATGAAAGTTTAGCATCTTATCCAAAAATAAAGAAACTAATAATCAATAACATCACAACCTATATCAAAATGCAATGCCGCCGGAATCTAAACCAGCCACGGAAATATGCTAAAATTGTGCGAGAACATTACCAAAAGAGAGCCGGAGATGAGACAAGTTCTTTGCCGTGAAGTTTTGAGAATGCTTCACATGCCCAAGGAACGTGACCATCAGCTAGCACCCTGGTACACAGAAAATAATGTGATTTTTTATAATAGGGATTGTGAGACCGCCAGGCAAGTATTATTTAGGGTGCAGCTCAGTTCGGTGCAATGTTAAATTAGAATTAAACATTATAGAGAAAGAAGGTAATGAAAAATAAGAAAATTAAGGTTGGCAAGGAACAACCTTTGCTTTCTAACAAAGGAGTTCCATAGATGCATAAGCCGTTTTTCATCTTTGGTCACATCCACGAAATCATCGAGCATCTGAAAATTAACAGCTCGAGTTAGTATTTTAAGTTTGCACAAATTCCAAAAAAGTGAATTTAACCGGTCCAAACAGAGTAGCACATAGGATTGGAATCACATACCGAACCAAAATATTCAATATTGCTAGTTCGAAAAATCAATTCGGTATGACTAGGATACGTTCATGAAACGATATGATTTAGGGTATGCATATGGAAACGATATGGCTACGAAGTGTTTACAGTATGATATATGTTATGGTACGAAATGTGTGATAAATGGACATGTTTATGATATGATATATTGTGATATGATAAATTAGGTATAGGAAACGATATGGTCACGACCAATCGATGAAAAATTCGTACGAAAAAAAATTCCTTCTAAAAGATTCCCAGCAGGAATAAGTCAAATATTTAGTAGTTCAAAGAAAACCATACCCTTCGGTCTTCAAAATCTGCAATGTCATCATCCACTTCATCCTCACTATCTTTGTCGGATAATACTTTATCTAGTGCCATAGGCTTCCAATATCAAAACAAAAGATAGAGATGAGCAAGCAACAGATTTCAGTCCAGGCAAAAAGGCTGACAATAGCATGGTAGCATGCTGGGTAAGATGGAAGCAAACTAGATTTAGATGTAGCTAAAATATTCTAGCTACACTTCAAATTTTTAATTAATTTTTAATTAACAGAAGAGCAACCTGGAAAGTTCATGTACTGAGCCTATAACTACTTGTCCAAAACTATTTAGAACAAATTAATCCCCCGTTGATAATATGCCTAATATAAACATCTTATATTTGTTTTGACTACTAAATGTTAAAAAATTATACAACCGTAGGACTGAAAACAAAGAAATAAAAATACGAATGATCCAAACTCGGCAATGAGCAGGCACTTTTCACCTTTTACTAACAAGTTGATTGGACTATTCTTCTAAGAGTAAGTTCACTTTCATTTCTTACAGATCTCTCTAACTTGATCGTTAATTTAAACTGTAACAGTCCAAGCCCACCGCTAGCAGTTACTGTCCTCTTTGAACTTTTTCTTTCGGGCTTTTCCTCAAGGTTTTTAAAACGCATTTGCTAGAGAGAGGTTTCTACGCACTTATAAAGGGTGTTTCGTTCTCCTCCCCACAAACGTGGAATATCACATAAACGGTAAAAGTGCATATTTAAATTTCCAGCCCAGGCCACCGCCACTTCTGCTCAACACAGTACAAAAGCACAGGACCAACCTCCATCTCACCCCACATCAAATGTAATAATTCATTCTTAATTAAGTAAACTTTAATCATTGAAAGACATCAATGTTGTCGGTCATGAACTGGTTGTGACAAAAGAAAAAAGTAAAATGTAAATCAAGATTCATACCTGAACCCTGTGAGAGTGGTAAAACTGCCGTTTCTGCAAAAGCATGCGGCTGAAATAACATAATAAATTGGCTACCCTTATTAACTGGCAGACTCAAAGATGATAAAAATAGAGATCTCTAGAATTCAAGGATGAACTTGAAGTTTGGATTTCGTTGAAGAGCAAACATGGATATGATATGAAAATGCCAATGCACCATTTTCTAAATATAAAGGCATACACAACAAAGACACATGCAATAACAAAAATATTTTGAGAATTACTTCTACATACATCACATATTTCAATGTTTTCGAATATAATGAATTATATGAGGTAAAGATTTAAAGGTATAGACTTGTATTATCATCTATTCAATTTATGGAAATTAAAATATTTAAATCCTCGATATAGATGTTTCAATTTTTTTATTTAAAATGATATAAACAAATTTTCTCATTTTCTCTACAAAACATGTTTTCAACATGTCCTTGGAGTCACCAATATGTCTCGTGAGTCCTAAGCATGTCATTTGTGTGTTTAGTATTCAAAAAAGTGATAAAAGAAATCAAACACTCCAATTAAAGCATTCTAAACAAATCCAAAACGAGTAAGTTATCTGAAGTCACTCTACTAGAAATAGTGTATGTGTAAAGACGTCAAAAGCCAAACGACAGGAAATTTATTTGTAATAATCATGACTCTTGCTAAACCAAAGAACTAAGTCATGGTCCCATCCAAAATCTATTCGATTTTTAAACACTGTACAGAAATTCTAATTAATACTTTTTAAAGCACAAGGTGAGCCAAGTAAGGCAATAATAGTTCTTGACATAATCTAAGCTAAATTATAATAATTCTTGATATAATCTACAAGCTAAATTGTAACAATCCAACTAAAATGGAATAGATAAATATTTCCCTCTAATAATATCAAAGTTTTCAGATATAAACTCCAGCATCATAACTAGATTTTTTTTTTTTAAAAAAGAAATAAGAATCATTATAATTATTTTTCTTTAGTAATATTAAAAAGAATAGTCACAATCCCATCACAGAAAGGTATAAATTAGAGACCCCGAAGTTTTATTTCTTGTCAAAGAAAATACAGGAAGCCTAAGTGAAGTCACCATCCAAAATCAATTACATGGTTAAAGCTCAATACATTTTTTGAAATACGTTATATGACGTGGGGTGGGGTCTTATAACCTCTCAAGGGCAATATAGATGCCTTGGCCCATTGAGCTATGCTCATGTTGGCAACTTCCAACTGGTTCTAATATATAAGTAACCAGTTAAACAAAAACAGAAAACACAAAAAAAATCAAACTAAAAAGGTAAACAACCAGAACAGAACTAAGCCCTAGACTACTTGTGAATGAAGCTTTGATATCTGAAGAATAAAGCCAGAAAAGATGGTAAACATACTTTTTTGGGTCTCGTTCTACCGTTAACTTCCTTGCTTTGGCTGGATGTAAATGATCACTTCCAGATAGTACTTTATAACATTCAGGACCCGTACAAGATTGACTGATAGCCATTGAGACACCTGGAATATTTGAGCTGGATGCAACATGTTCAATGCACTCCATAGAGGAAGGACATTCAAGACCAATATTTTCTCCTTGTTGTGCATTCTGCAAATAAGCCTCAATGGGGAATGAATGGCTGCCCTCTTTTTCACAGGATACACCATCTAAATACAAACTTAATTTCAGTTAAAGTGCCAAGCAAATTATTGTGATCGTGTAGTTCAATTTCCACAAAATGTTAAGGGAAAGAAGAGAAAATCCATCTACGAAGAAATAAGATAATGAATAGCTTACTACAATTGATATGGCATAAGCTTTTCAAAATTATGATATATAGCATGGAATCAATGAATTTATGCAATTAATTAATATTCATTTTAATTGGATGGACAGTGAACAGTAAAATCCTCAACCCCCTAGTCAAATTTAAGATTTAATCAACTCCCATTTGTAGAATAATATCTGCTGTTAAAACTGACCATGAACTTTTTGTGTAATTTATAATTACATAAATGAAACATGATGGAGTATCCTTCGTATTCTTTCTTTTCTTTTCTTTTCTTTTCTTTTTTTTAACATCATACGAAACATACTTGCCATCCCTTTTTAACTAAACGAGGGGGAAAATTGTTAAGAATTTTAGAACCACATTTCATGAGGCTTCTATTTCTCCAGCCAAATATTCCTAGATATAAAACACCATGTAACCTCAGGTAAGCACAAATGATCAGCCAAGTTTACGTCCGGATAACATATTGCATAACAGTAGTTTGCCACTTCTGTTAGTAGGACATAAGAAAGAATTATATCATTCCCTTTTCCTCTATCTTAAAGGTAAACTTTAAAGGATTGAAAAAGGAAAAATAAAATTCTTACATTGGATCAGAAAAAAATTACCAGCGTTATGCCCAATAAATCCCTTAGGCATGCCTTCTGTGGAAGGTCTAGCTGAGTCCATCTCCAAGAACTGCACATACTTCCCATTCTGAACAGAGTTCTTCAACTTACGCCTTCGTGGTCTTGTGCTGTATTAGAGTGCCAAATATTTCAATAGAATAAGGAAAAGCACTAAAAAGATGAATTCATACGATGATGTTTAAAAAACATACCACAAGAAGAAAGTTTGAAGTTGTGGGTCCACCCCATCTGCTACAGTCTGCAAAGAAAAACATACTACCAGCCTTCAAGAGGAGGGTTTGGCACGATAATCCAATGAAATTGCTAATTAACTAGCATAAAATGCCATGACATGAGCTAAAAGATGGAGTGAAGAGACAAAACGAGCAAAAGATGAGAGGAAAGAAAGAACATGACGTAGTTGCCTTGTTATGATAGCAATAAGAAAAGCAAAGTTGCCAAAGAGATTTGTCCACAAAATAAGAATTCCAAACTCTTACCTCAGGTCTAAAGACATCAATTTTCACAGAGACATTCACTGCCTGATATTCTTCAGTAACCTACACGTTAAATGTTTCTTCACAAACCGCATAATGGCTCGATAAGCAGCAAACATCTAGACATTGGAGATTACCAACCCAGTATTCGAAGTTGAACATATCATGGGAAGAGCCTAAGTGGTACCGCAAACCCTAAAAGATAAGCACAAAGGATCAATCAAGTATGCCACCAAACAAGCAACTAAATCTTCAAATTATATGATTTATCTCTATGATAGGACCCAGCTAAAATTATGCTATACAAATACATATTATCAACACAAACAAGTACAACAAAGGAAATATAACAAAATAATAATAATTTGATTAAAAAACTCAGCAACAAACTTCATGAAAAATGTCAAAATGAGCAGTACGAATATAGAATATCTACATTTGTACAACACAATGCCTGGTGGTAAAGCATAATTTCTGTAAATTTTCAGTTAATGAGCTCATTCAGTTAGGTCAGTTGGCAGTTAAAGTTATCGTAAGAACAAAATTATTGGAGAGTTATTCATTAACCACAGTAGTTAGACACACGAGTACCTAAAACTATGTATGTATAAAGGTAGCTGCTCCTTTTAAATTGAAATGTGACTGAAGGTAATCTATAGAAACGCCCATTAGGATAACAATGTCCAGATATTTTCCACGAATAAATGTAATTTTGAGGATTCGGATTGTACGCAATGGAGTAGAAGTTTCAAGTTTCAGTTCAGATATATCTTTAATAACGTGTGGTATGTTTCTAGCTAGTAACAGATCTTGACTCTCCTGATGTAGGAAATGATATTTTACACGCCCTTTTGGGACAAGGGAAGGGCTATTATAGCATGCTGCTTTCTGATTATTTGGTGAATGTTTGAACTGAGTGAAATAAAAGAAATTTTAGATGAGAGTTTAAATTCTCAAATAGAACTTTTAAAATTTTAAATGGGTAGTTGAAGGGCCAAAGTAATTGTCCTATAATGCGTAAATCACTGTTTTGAGTAAATTCAAAATCAATTTACCAACATTGTAAGAAGATAAAAAAAAGTAATCTCTATCTTTATCTTGAAAATTATTCTACAAGTAGAAACTATTGAAAGAATGATCTTAATTATATCTATGTAAATTCTAGCCTTAATTTTATCTATATTGTTACCTATATCTGGAGATTTTGTATTGTTCCCTAACATCTAAGTATCTAAGTTTCTTTATTATAAAAGGCACATGTACCTCCCTACAAATTAGGAAGAAACTTGAGTAAGATAATTTACACTTGTAACATGGTATCAAAGTCATTCTATTCAAGGAAGTGTGATTAATCGAGGTAGCCTTCATAGCTACCAATCTTCCACTTTGACCAAATTTATTTGGAGCCTTTGTAGTTACCAATCTTCCACCTTGAGTAAATTTATTCGGAGCCTTCATAGCTACCGATCTTCCACCTTGACTAAATTTATTCAGAGTCTTCATAGCTACTGATCTTTCACCTTGACAAAACTTATTTGAAGCCTTCATAGCACATCTTCCACCTTGACCAAATTTATTCAAAGCCTTCATAGCTACCGTTGAAGCCGTGTCTTGACATTTAAGTCGTATGATCACTATTGCACATAATCCTATCTATTCCATAGCTCGAGGGAGAGTGTTGAAGGAATGACTATAATTATATCTATGTAAATCATAACCTTAATTGTATCTACATTGTTACCTAATATCTAAGGTTTCTGTATTGTTACCTCATATCTAGGTAATTATATTGTTACCTAATATATAGGTATTTAGGTAGCCTTTCTTTATCATAAAAGACACATGTACCTCCTTGAAAATTAAGAAGAAACATGAAGAATTTTCCTCATTAAACCCACTTAAAGATTCAAACATGCTACCATTGGGTAGATGTTACTCAAAACCGAAAGCCTTCGCCAATGGCGTCACCCCTTCAGGGCTATCTTTATCTATATCTTATTATATTAAAAGGTGAGGTAGTTGAGAATCATTTTTAGACCTATTTGTCCTCTATAAACTTTTGAATTCCAAACGTATCCCAAATAATGGCAGTTGGCCATTATTTACCTTATTAGTTTTATTAAATTTTTAAAAAACTATTTATGTTATACAATTAAAATGAATCGTGTAAATTTTATATGTTGGTGAAATCTAGACCAAATTTTTAAATGAAAAAATTAGTATTAAAAACTTATGTGGCTAAATTTTTTTTAAAAAATTAACTTTTAAAACAAAACATTTGTAATCGAAGGAAGCTTTAGAATTTAAAAACAAAGGTTAAAAATACGGCACCTGCACGTAAAAGGTTTCTAGAATGGTTAAAATATCACCTCAATCACTCCTGGGTTATGGTAACTCAGGAAACCAACATAATTGAGGAACATGAACGACGCCCCCGATTTAGGATATTCTGAGGGATAGGGATACCCAGATATCTAAAGCCATAAGAATAAGATACCGAAAACCCATATTCTTAAACCCTCCCATCTCATGCCGAATGCCCGTATGCAGATGGCATCATTCTTGATACATATATTCCACTATTCCGTGGAAAATAAGCGTGCTCAAATGCAAACTCTCAGAGATATCAAGGAATTTATATTATTAAGCTTTCCACCTAAATTTTCGAAACAAGATTGATCCAGGCCATCAACCCAATAAATTCCCTTAGCATTATGATTGAAAGAAGACAATCGTAATAGCACATAAATAAAAGGAAAAAAATTAGATAAAGGCATATTTGCTATGAAAATGATTTCTTTAGAAATTTCCATATGAATTTCAACCCAATAACTTAAAAAAAAAAACAGAAAATGGTCAAGAAACAAAAACCTTAACTTCACATTTAAGGAATATCATAGAGTCTGAATCCCTACCTTAAAGCTTGCGCATAGCATCAAACAAAATGGACATGAGAAGTCTTCAGTCACTACATGATTAGAGAATTGGGATCAAAACTATACGTTCAAAGAACAAGATAGAGATCTTTACAAAAAAAAAAAGTGTTAGACAGACTTGTAAGTAGATATTAGTGGTTCAAGGTCAAAAACATTGCAATCATCTTGGAATGACAATTAAAATATCATAATGAGTAACATATGATATATCCAATCACGAAACATCCTCACATATGCCCCTGGAGAAGAGGAATTTGGGAAAATAGGAGTGACTGAAAAAAATGAAAAGAATAAATACCTCTTCCATCTCTTAATCAAAATATGGGAGTTACATAGATATCAGTACAGCAAATGATTTACAACACAAACTTGTACATTTTTGTTAGATTATCTTATATTTAAAAGGAAACTACAAGTCTTTACAGATAAATATACGTATATATATATACACATACTTCTCCAAGAAGTAATGGAACTTATTGTCTATAGATATTATTAGCTATAATTATTCTTAGTTACAACAGTCAGCATCAATGTGGATGGAACGACCTATAAAACTATAACTAACTACTACTTATTGTATAGCTCAATTGTAGACATCTAATAAATCAATACAACGCACGTAGTAAGCTCTAATTATACAGGTCCTTTTAGTTCCAACAGCCGCATCAAGTTAATGGAAGGATGTATAGTTAACTACCTTCTTTCTTCCTTTTTTCTTTTTTCTTTTTTTTTTTTTTTTTTTTTTTTTTTTTTTTTTGGTTCAAAGCTATTACTTATTTTACAACTCAATTGAAGAAATATAATAAATTAATGCTACACACGTAGGCAAAAGGGGAAATTTCAATATAAATGCCCATTTTGGAACAAAAACCTTGATTTTTACAGTAAGCACATATTCTCATGCACGCATGTAAATTACATTAAGCATCACCTTTAAAATTAGTAAAAAATTGTGGAGCTGGCAACTTGCTTTTCTTTGCATACTACTCTGTCCTGACTTAGTATTTTTAATTTCATAAGAAATGGGGAGACGTACATTCCACAAAAGAATCAAAGAATAGTCTAAGGAAAAAGGGTAGAGATAACCCTCCCCATAAAACTAACAAAGGAGAACCTTCCAATGATTAATAATCATCAGAAAGCTGTGGTCATAGAACAAGGATATATTTGAAAATCATGTTTAAAATGGTGTTCTGCTTCAAAAATTAAATAGTTTTTTAATTAAAATAAAAAAAATAAAAAAAAACTCACTTAATAGAACAATTTTAAAAAATGGTTTTCTGGAAAGGAAAAACAAATAACAAAGATTATTTATTTTAATAAGAAACAAGCATCTTCCAAGTTGAAAAGTTCAGGGGGTCAGGATACTCTCCAATTGGTTTGTATGTAAGAAAAAGAGTAACTACAAAAATATTTAGACTTCACAAAACAATATTTTATTGTCTCCATGTATTTTATTTTTCATCTTTTGTTGAATGTACCATTCATATACAATTTTTTAAAAAAATTCTTTTTTTAAGTATAATTTGATTTGTGCATTATATTTCATATTTTTAAATTAATGAGGATAAAATAAATAAAGTAAAAAAAATATCTATCCAAAGCTAAAATTTAAACAAAAATAATAAAAAATGGTTTTAACAAATTACACATAAAAAACACAATTAATAGCAATATAATTGATTATATGCTTGCATAGAACATACAATCAACAGATTTATGGCGACTATTTCAGCACATAAAACCATAAATGAATAAAAAGTTGTCTTTCTAAAGGCATGGCATGTCAATAGGGTTTAAACCTATTGCAAGAAATTAGCTCTATCAAAGGCATTTAAAAGATGAAAACATTCAATATATCACTACAAAGAAAGGCAGGGAGAGACCTTCAGTTTTTCGTACTATGTTGTTGTAGTCCCTATAGTTGAAAATTACAACTCCAGTGCTCACCCTGTACATAAGGCCAAAAATATCCATCACGCACCCATTGGATTTAAATGAAACCCACATTGAAATACCAGAAAGGATAAGGGCACAAAAGAACAATTTCATTCTCATTTAATTTAGTTGGCAAATAGATCTGCAGCTGTCATTTGTGAGCCTAATGCAAAACATGAGCCAATGGCGTTATTGTGAAACCACTTTGATGTTTCATGAACATGTTGTTCTTACCATCTGATGAAACATAAAAGACCATTCGAGTATACTTTTTAGAAAAAATGTTTAATAGATTAACTACTTAAAACTATTTTCCATTGTTTAAATTCTAAAAACTATTTGGAAAAGTATCTTTGTTCTTATGAGTTTATCTATTTAATCTCTATATTATTGTACAATTATACATATTTAAGTCAGATATGCTTCAAAAAAAAAAACAAAAGAAAATGATCATATATGAACAACCAGTTGAACAGAAACACAAAAACAGAAAAGTGCTACTTTCATATAGAAAAGCGCTTTAAGAAAATTTCCGGCAAAATAAGTCTTATTCATCAAATTTTTTTTTTTTTTCTGGAATAGAAAATTTTTCTTAACATGACTACCAAACGGAGTCATTTCATATATTTCCTCCGGAGTCAATAACATATCTCCTCCTGAGTAAATAACATAATGAAATATAAAATATGACAAAGTTCATATTTAATATCCTATACATCGGTAATATAGGCGGACTCAAACTAAAATAAACATCTTTGTCATCAAATTTAGAGGTCTCCTATAGCTAAAGAATAATGGCTAAAAAGTATCGAATCCAGACTAAACTTAAAAAGATGACAGCCATCTGCCAGAGGTTGCTCCTTTTATTTAATATGAAAATGAATAACTGACCTCTTTTTTCGCCTAGCTTGTAGTTTGTAATGCAAACAACGCCGAAGAAAAGAAGGCTGCAACAGAGGAATTAATTTCATCAGAACTTATAAAATTGAGTTAATGTTACAAATGAGTAAGTAAAATTATGTTTTGGAAAAAAATGAACTTTGAAGTACATTGCGAACTAAAGGGCCTCATGATTTAAAGCATGTGAATATTTTACTTACAAAAGCATTCAATTCATTATATTTCTTTTAAAGAAAAAAACATTTTCAATTCATTGCGAATAACTAAAGAAATTTTTGTCCATTAAAAAGCATCAAGGAAGCTGATCCGCAAGAAAATAGAGTATGGAGTAAAAAGCGATTTGACACAAGGAGATGCATCACATTACATTGTTAAGGGAACGAAGATGAAGAATGTTATATAGTTCAACTGGTTTGCAATATATTAGGAGACTATCTTCAGCTGTAGTTGCCTCTTCTAAGGAATGAACGTGGAAGTTATCATGGCACATCTTGAACTTTGCAAGAGATTTGTTAAGAATGATGAAAAAATCTACCAGATCTCTATTACTGTTACAACCGCAATAAACAAGTGTTAAAACATCATATAAACTGAAGTTTCTAAACAGAATTAAATATTGAAATATCAAATCAATACTGATCGCATAGCGGCTGTATCATTATATATATAACAAATTTCAACGTAAGAATGGAATATTACGATGCCTACAAAAGTAAAAAATAACAACAGAAACCTTCCCGATTAGAACACCTTGGGGTAGCATTCCAAGAAGAAGAAACAAAAACACAATTTGTCCCGAATAACATCCAAAACTTTTTCCTCAGCTACAAAACTCTTCTATTTCTTTCTTACCACGCCCCCATTAAACAACTCCTTTTATACATCAATTTCATTGATAGGATGAATGTACAAAAGGGACCACAACCCAAGCCAAAGAATTACCAGAAGACCTTATAATTGGTTACAATGGAAGAAATGCAATATGTTAAGAATGAGAAATAGAAATAGAACTGGGATCGAAAGTATGATCTTCATTCAGGTTTACCACGTTATATAGGATACAAACTATCAACTAATACTAAAAATAGAAAAAATATATATCTAACTAAATCTGGTAAATAAATAAAATATACCGTTAATCAAATCTATACTAACAACTCCCAATCTATACTAACAACTCCCTAAATATCTGAGATATATTCTAACTAATTATCACCGCAAAATATCCTCTTAATACTCCCCCTCAAGTTGGAGAGTGTATGTCGATCACACCCAACTTGTCCTTCAAAAAGTCAAATTGCTGTCTTCCCAAAGCTTTAGTAAAAACATCTGCCAATTGCATTTTGGTCGAAACATAACACGGTTTGATGATTCCAGCTTGTAACTTTTCTCGAACTATATGACAATCTATTTCAATGTGTTTCGTACGTTCATGAAAAACTGGATTGGCTGCTATATGTAATGCTGCTTGATTATCACAATATAATAATGCTGGTTCGGACAGTGGAACATTCAAGTCTTGAAGAATGTATCTTAACCAAGTTAACTCTAAACAAGTATTTGCCATAGCTCGATACTCGGCTTCTGCTGATGATCTGGACACATTAGTCTGCTTTTTAGACTTCCAAGAAATAATTGAATTTCCGAGGAAAATGCAGAACCCAGAAATAGATCGTCTGGAAGTTCAACAACCACCCCAGTCAGAATCGCAATATGCCTGTAATCTTAAATTGTTTTCAGATGGCAGTAGAAGTCCTTGACCAGGAGTGCCTTTGATGTACCTCAGAACTCGAAGAGCTGCCTCCCAATGTGGTTTTCTTGGTTCATGCATAAATTGGCTAAGCATACGAACTGAATAAGCTATGTCAGGCCTAGTGACGGTCAAATATATTAATCTGCCAATCAACCGTCTGTATTTACTTGGATCATTCAACTTCTCTCCTTCAGTTAAAGAAAGTTTCAGATTTTGCTCCATAGGAAATTTGTCTGGACGTGCTCCTGTAAGACCTGTGTCTTGAAGTATGTCTAGAGCATACTTCCTTTGAGACATAAAAATCCCTTTTCTAGATCGAGAAAATTCAATGCCTAGAAAATATTTCAAATTTCCTAAATCTTTGATAAGAAATTTTTGGAGTAAACTAGTCTTGAGATATTGAATTTCTTCGAGATCATTGCCTGTCAACAGAATATCATCAACATAGATTAGAACTGCAGTGAAAGAAGTACCTTTACTCTTAGTAAACAAAGAGTAATCTGCTTTGGACTGAGTGTAGCCTGCATTTTGTATAGTTGTAGAAAATATGGAGAACCAATTGCGAGAAGCCTGTTTTAATCCATAAAGAGATTTATGGAGCCGACATACTGTATTCTCCCCCTGTCGGCAAAGACCTGGTGGTAAAGACATATAAACTTCATCGTCTAGATTACCATGGAGAAAGGCATTTTGAACATCCAACTGATGGGTGAACCATTTTCGAGCAGCAGCAACAGTGAGTAAGCAACGAAGTGTAGTAAGTTTCGCTGTAGGGGAAAATGTTTCTGTGTAATCAATACCTTCAACCTGAGTGTATCCCTTTGCTACTAGTCGAGCTTTATAACGTTCAACAGAACCATCAGAGTTGTATTTAATTTTGTACACCCAACGACAACCAATAGCTTTATGACCAAGTGGTAGAGGAACGAGAGACCATGTATGATTACGTTCCAAAGCTGCAATTTCATCATTCATAGCCTGCTGCCATAACGGGTCGCCAACTGCCTCGTCATAGGTTTTAGGTTCTGTCTGGGATGTAATAAGAGCTAGAAAAGCACGTTGAGTAGGAGAAAAACGAGAGAATGAAAGGTAATGATGAAGGGGATACCTGGTGCCAGTGCCGGGACTTGAGCTAGAGGTTAAATGATTGGCTCCAGAAGACATCTCATAATCCTTATGCCAAGCTGGAGGCTGTTTAGTACGAGTAGAACGTCGAAGTGGAGCTGATGTATCAGGTGGGATAGGATTGGAATTAGTGGGCGAATCTGGAGAAGGTGGAGGAGACGACGGAGTAGTAGGTGAAGGGATAGGAGGTGGAGGATGGATGTTTGAGTAGGATGGATCATGAAGTGGTACAACAGGAGTCGAAGGAACTAATGTCGAAGTTTGTGAAGCTGATGAAAAAGGAAAATCATCTTCACAAAATTTGACATCACGGCTGATAAAGAATTTGTGAGATTGCATGTCATACAACTTGTAACCTTTATGACCACAAGGATATCCTACGAAAACACAAGGAGTTGCCCTAGGTTCAAATTTTTGCTTAGGATGTACTATAGTTGCATAACATTTACAACCAAAAACTTTAAGATGATGAAATGTAGGTGGTCGTTTGTAGAGTGCTTCAAAGGGTGTCTTGTTAGATAATAATGGTGATGGCGTTCTATTTATAAGATAAACAGCCGTTAAAATGCACTCTCCCCAAAAATTAAGTGGAACCTGTGACTGAAAAAGAAGAGACCTAGCTACATTTAGGATATGGCGATGCTTGCGTTCTACGACTCCATTTTGTTGTGGAGTATAGACACAAGTGCGCTGAAATTCAATACCACAAGAAGTAAAGAATGGTTGCAAAGATAGGAACTCAGTCCCATTGTCTGATCGAACTATCTTGATAGTAGTATGAAATTGAGTTTGAACGAATTTAACAAAGTTCATTAACAAATGATGTACTTCTGACTTATGTTGCATTAAAAAAACCCAAGTACATCGAGTAAAATCATCAACAATAGTGAGAAAAAAACGCAAACCAGAATGGGTAGGAATTTTATGTGGTCCCCAAACATCACAATGTATCAGATCAAAAGCAGAATGGGTTGTTATTGAACTTCTTGGGAAAGACAACCTAGTTTGTTTTGCTAACGGGCAGATACTACAATTATGAGAATAACTCGCATTATTAAGATGCAATTGATCAGCTAAAAATTTAAAACGAGAAAAGGAAGGATGACCTAGGCGTAAATGCCACAAATCAGATGACTGAGATACTTGATGAGCTGAAGATTTGATTGGAGATGAAGAAATATGATAGAGACCTCCAAATTGTTTACCCGAGCCAATCATCTTCCCCGTAGCCAAGTCCTGCATAACACAAGAATCAGGATAGAAGGTGACATAACATTTCAAGTTATTGGTAAGTTTGCTGATCGACATTAGGTTTAAATTGAATGAAGGCACACATAAAACGTTGTTTAATTGAAGGTTAGGGCTAAGGGAAATATTGCCAGTATGTGACACACGTGCTGTCTCTCCATTAGGCAAATTTATTGTAGACATGATGGCAGCCTTTGGTTCAGTCATAACAGAAGATTTTGATACTATATGATCTGTAGCTCCACTATCGAGAATCCATGAATTAGAACTCGTAGAGTTAATAGATAATGTAGATATGGGAAACAAACCTGCAACATTGATGTGATTGTCAGAATTACCAGAAGGGTGATGATTGATTGCAGATAAGGCTTGTGCTATCTGTCGTAATTGCTCAGAAGAAAAATTTGGAATGGAATTAGGTGACTGTTCTTCTGTATTCAACTGTGAAACATCAGCCATATTTGCAGATGATCGATATCCACGGTTATTGTGTTGATTGTCTTGTCTTGTCCTTCCAGAATTATTTTTCTGTCGACACCGATCTTCTGTATGGCCCCTTCTATCACAAAACTTACAGTGAAACTTAAGAATTCGACACTCATTAATTGTATGACCACTTTTATTGCAGTGTTCACACAATTTGTCCTTGGCGAATTTTGAATATATTGTTTTCTTTTGCACTGCTGATGCAATCGAGATTTTCTCAGTAGGTTCGGAAGTTACCTGACGCTACATCTCTTCTTGTACAAGTAATGAATAGGCTTGCCTCACATTAGGTAATGGAGACATCATCAATATGTTAGATCTCACCGTTTTATAAGACTGATTGAGCCCCATGAGCAATTGCATCAACTTGTCTTCTTCGCGTTGATCAATATGTATTTGACGTTGATTACAGGTAAATGGTGTGCGGTACGCTTCCAGTTCATCCTAGAGTGCTTTGAGCTTGGTGAAATATGTTGACAGTGCCATGGTTCCTTGTGACATCGTTGCTATCGAGTTTTGTATTTGAAAAATTGCTGGAGCATTCTTTTGTGAGAATTGATCGTGAAGATCAACCCACACTTGATGAGCTGTCTTGGCGTGAATAATGCCTTTAGCGATATCTGCTTCAACGGAATGAGTTAACCAAGATATTATCATACTGTTGCACTGATTCCAGAGTTCGAATTCGGTTGAATTTGCATCTTGGGACGGTTCCTGAATTGTGCCATCAATGAAGCCAATTTTCTTCTTGGCAATAAGAACATGCATAACTGATTTACTCCAGGATTGATAATTTGCTCCATTTAATTTGATTGGAACAAGTGAATATCCTGGCTGATCAGAGTGATGAATATAGTACGGATGTGTTAAATCAACATAATACCAAGATCGGTGCTCTGATACCATGTTAAGAATGAGAAATAGAAATAGAATTGGGATCGAAAGTATGATCTTCATTCAGGTTTACCACGTTATATAGGATACAAACTATCAACTAATACTAAAAATAGAAAAAATATATATCTAACTAAATCTGGTAAATAAATAAAATATACCGTTAATCAAATCTATACTAACAACTCCCAATCTATACTAACAACTCCCTAAATATCTGAGATATATTCTAACTAATTATCACCGCAAAATATCCTCTTAATACAATAATAACAAGTATATATATATAAAAAATTAGGAGGGCTAGACCAACTTAAAGAAAGATGGTCCCAAATTTTCTTTAAAGGTCTTTCATCATCCTAAAAATCCTATGATTTAATGCCAGCCAAAAGCACAGAGGTTGGCTAGAAAGGTGTTACACTAAAGGATTCTATCCATCTTTTTAAACAGGCAGCCAAATAAGAAGAGAGGCGGCTTACTTGGTAAGCTAAGAAAAGCTCCATCACAGTCAAAAAAAAAAAAAATAAAAGAATGTCCACCACAAAAGGGGATAGGAGAACGTAAAAACAAGTGAAGTTACTAAACATCTTTGTTAAGCCCTTTTTGCAGAAACTTGCCACCTATGGGGGATCGCTTTCTTCCAGATTTACTCTGAAGAACTAACACCACCAAGGAAAAGGGTTCCTCTGAAGAACTTACCACCTTTGTGGGATTTCATCCTTCCAAACCACCCAAGAAGATACACAATATGGCTATAAGAGTACCACCAAGCTTGGTAACAAGAGATTTCATCAACTACAGGCTCGAATCACCCAAATCAAATTCATAAAAAGCAATTTAAAGCTTTTAAGCAATCATATTTAATTATTTTTTACTTAAAGTAGTTACGTTATGTATATATAATAGATGGATATTTTTCCCTAGAGAGAATGCCAATCCATAAGCAAGGATTCCCTGTCCCTAACCCTATTCCTCAAATCAAGGTGTGTAACAAAGACATGGATTGAAGTCTTTTTTGCAAAGTTTAGGATGGAAATTGATATCCAACCTCATCCTATCCCATTTTTAACACTACCTGAAGCAAGGCGTACTCACTAAAGTGCATGTTATATTTTTGTGATTTTAAATTTTATAAGAAACTAAGTATAGATTTTTTGTTATTGTTCCAAAAATATAAAATATCCATTAAGAGAAATGGGCCATCAACCGAGATTACGAATTCCCATGAAGTTGGTAGGAGACCTCCTATTATGCAAACTTATCAACGGGTAAAATGGGGAAATGAGGGTAAAGATTTTGTGGGAACTGGTTTGGGATCGTGCATCTGCTGTACGGACTTGGTAGGAGGGGTTTTTTAGGGCTTTTAAGTTGTTGGTTGTGGTGTGAGATTTTGTGGACAATTGTGCCATAGGAGAGAATCCCAGCTCTTTCGAATAGCTGGGGTGTTTGGCTATGTTTCTCTATTTTTGGTTTTTGATTACCAATACAATCAACTACATTAACCCATTATTCATTGAATAACTCTAAATAGAGCAGTGTTGCTTTAAATCCCTAACAATTTGGAAACAAAGCACATTCATCCAGGGAGAACACAAAGGATGGCGCACAAACAGCTCAAGGACAGAGTGGAAGGTACGGAGAAGGATATTGTTGAGATTAGTCTGCATGGATAGTGACACAAATACTTGTAGCCACTTATTAGAATGAAGATTACAGTGCAGCTACTGTACACATAGTTTTAGATAGGAGTTTGTTAACATCTTTCACAGAAGGACATCATGGCCTAGTGAGGATGGGGAATGGTAGAACCTCTAACCCCACTGGGATTGGGAATGTCAATCTGAAGACAGAGTGAGTGTGGAGATAATTAAGATGAATCTTATCTTTATTAGCAAGTTAGCTAATGAAGGTTGTAGGTGTGAGTCTGGTAGACGCTAGTGTAAGCACAGTTTAGGTTCCTAAGGAATGGCAGATGGTGACAAAATATCTACATCGTACGAACGTCTATGGAATGCTGTCGTAGATTCAAATAGATGGTGGATGCTTGTTAAAGCTGCAAATGGTAGTGGTAGAGGTATAGTTGAGCCAACAACACAGATGTAACAGCTCAAGCCCACCGCTAGCAAATATTGTCCGGTTTGGCCTGTTATGTATAGTCGTTCGCCTCACGGTTTTAAAATGTGTCTACTAGGAAGAGGTTTCCACACCCTTATAAGGAATGCTTCGCTCCCCTCTCCAACCAATGTGGGATCTCACAATCCAGCCCCCCTTCGGGGCCTACCATCCTTGCTGGCACACTGCACGGTGACTGGCTCTAATACCATTTGTAACAGCACAAGCTCACTACTAGCAAATATTGTCCGCTTTGGCCCGTTACGTATCACCATCAGCCTCACGGTTTTAAAATGCGTCTACTAGGAAGAGGTTTTCACACGCTTGTAAGGAATGTTTCGTTCCCTTCTTCAACCGATGTGAGAACTCACAAAAGACAACTAATTTCGATCAGTCAAATCAAGATCCATCAATTCAAAAGCAATTTAGAAGTTTGAGAGAGAAAGTTGATGATTTTCATGAACCTCAAAATTGTCAGACGCTAAAATGAATTGATGAAGACGTCTAGGTGAGTGGGGTCATCAAAGTGGAAGGTCAAAGCAGTTGCAAAAGTCAATGGTCAGGTCTTTAGCATGCAATAGGCTTGAATAAAGGAGACAACATTCACGATGTGTATTTTCTTCAAGAATAGTTGTTCGGATAGGAAAAAGATGTTAGGTATTACAACTTAGCTAAAGTGGGAGGACGTGTCTGTCTCTTACATTTGGAAGACAAATCCACATAGCTTGCCCATACCTCGAGGTGAACAATGACCCTCTTATGTCCTTACTTCTATATTATTCAAAGTATTTACCTTTACTTCTATATTATTTCAACTATTTAGACTTCCAATGGTGTATATATGTCCCTATAAAATCTTGAATAAAAAGAAAAAAAGAAATTATTAGAAGATCAATCATTCTAAAAACAAAACTAGGTTCTAAATTTTGTGCCATATTAAACAAACCTTGCATTTCTTGGCCAAATGTTTCTTCCTAATAGCATTTAAAATGTAAAGAAAGAGGGGCAACCGCAATTAGAGTGGAAAATAAGTAATTATCAAAGAAGAATTGCTTCTGTGATCGACCAAAATCTTGGGTCAATCACGTGAAAGAGATGCTTATTGCTAACTAGGTTCACAAGGATCTCTCAATCTTCCAATTCTCTATCAAGAAAGGGTAACTAAAATAAAAGGTGCCAATTGTGAGCTCGTTGACCCCACACGCTCTTAGTTTTAGACTGTTTTGCAAAGATTGAGCAAAAAGTCTATGGAAGTGGTCCTTAAAACTTCAAAATCTATTCCATTCATCTATCCAGTGGAAATATTTGGTTCCACCTCCGGTCATGGCCAGAAAAACAAAGATTTTTTTCTCAACTAAGTCTTTCTTCTGAGTTATATGCTACCGAATATTCCTCCTCAATTTTTTGTAAACCAGGATGCATAGTCCAAAATTTTTGAATCTTGAAAGAAAAAGTTCTGCGATCTAAAGATCCAATTTGTTTACAAATTTTGAGAATAATCAAAGATTTATCCTTGCACTCTTCTACATTTAATGTCCATAAGTGTTGCATCGTATACGAAAAAGATCCCCCCAAGTTTAAGATCCAATTTCTAAAAAGAATGTGAATGGTCAAGAACTATTCTCGCCTTCTGCACCCCTCTGGCATCCAGAAATCTAGCTACCTTATTCCAGGATACTATGTGTCAGTAAGTGGTTGCGCCAAATTCTCTTAAGTTTAATCGCATAAATATCCCTTGATCAATAGGACTTTTGTGCAACTACAAATCTTCAATCAAATTATAAAATAGTTGCATGCTTCTTGTTTATCTTCCACATTTGATTTTTAATCAGACTATAGCTTCATTACAATTACCAACTCAACACCACCTCCTATTGACTATTGCAGTATATGCTTCTCATAATTCTCCCATATCTCAATGGCTAAACAAACTATAGATGTTGATTAATCCATGTATCCAGCTCATCTCTCAATTGTAACTTTACTGAGAGAGAGAATGTGCACTTACCTCTAGCACTTTAATCTTCCCTTCATCCCACAACATTGTATGCCTAGACTCGCCTTTTGACCAACCAGAACCTCACACTAATTTCACGATTGATCTATATACCTTCATTTACTGTGAGGTCCCATATCAGTTGGGAAGGAGAACAAAGCATTCTTTATAAGAGTGTGGAAACCTCTTCCTAGCAGACGCGTTTTAAAAACCTTGAAGGGAACCCGAAAGGGAAAGCCCAAAAAGGGCAATATCTGTTAGCGGTGGGCTTGGGTTGTTACAAATGGTATCAAAGCCAGACATCAGGCAATGTGCCAACAAGGAGGCTGAAACCCGAAGGGAGAGTGGACAACAGGCAGTGTGCCAACAAGGACACTGGGCCCCAAAGGGGGTAGACTAAGGGTCCCACATTGATTGGAGAAGGGAACGAGTACCAGTGAGGACACTGAGCCTCAAAGGGAGGTAGATTGTGAGATCCCACATCGGTTGGGGAGGAGAACGAGGCATTCTTTATAAGAGTGTGGAAACCTCCCCCTAGCAGACCCATTTCAAAAATATTGAGGGAAAACCCAAAGAGGACAATATTTACCAACGGTGGGCTTGGACTGTTACATTTATCCATCACAATGCAACACTCGGCCAAAAATTCTATGTCGTTTCTTTTTCACCAATATTTCCTGCTAGACTTTGTCCATTGACTTCCCAACCAAGAACCTTCATATCACAAGAGGATCCTTCATAAATATTCTCACAGCTTTTCTCACGATATATGATAGAAAAATAGATTCTTCAACTCCCTTGCTCCAAGACTCCTTTTGCATAGATGGTGGAATTCTACTTCAATCGAGGATAAGATAATCAATTTCCAAGGCTTTCATGAGGTATTCATCTCCTAAATTACAAAAATAAATAAAAACCCAAAAGTTGCTTCCCTTCAATGATATTCCTCCAATAACTTAATTCATAGGCACTGGTTAATTTAGATCAGGCCTATCGGTCAGCGTTTCAAAGGAATCCAGATCAATACAATGTGTAGAAGATCAGTACTAACAACGTTGACCCAGTTGATCCGCAACTTCTAAAGAAGAAATCAGCGTCTGTGCCAAGCTTATAAAGAGGGATCAAAATCAAAAACAACCCTAAGCCAATGAATGAACCATTTACTGAGCCCCGCAACAAGGAGAAGAACGATCTTAAAGATAACTCCGAAAGTTCTTAATCCTGATTTTAGTAGAAACGTTTACACGAAACACATACCAAAACAAGTAATTATTCAAAACTAGCAAATGTCAACCAGATTTAATCACTTCTACACCGATTGAGACTAGATTATGCCCAACTTCAACATCTCCAATCAAGAGAACGAGACGAAAACTAACACCCACCAAATAAAACTTGTACTCAGAATTCCATAGCAAAACACAAAAGATGAATAAACTTCTATCCCAGTGAGGTTGGAGAGGAACAAATTATGAACAACGACAGGAGAACCAAACAGAGAAAGCGATAAAAGAAGGCTAGCCTATTAACCTTACCAGAAACAATGGAACCGGCGGGCAAACTAGTTGGAAATTCCGAGGAAAAAAGTATGGGTTTCAGAATTGCAGAGTGGTTGAAGAGTAGAAGAAATTGGTTGTTATGTCGAAACCAGAAGGGGAGATTGGAAACGATTCTCCCTCCAAAATTTATGTTCTTCCGGTAGCTGATCGACGACGCGTCGCCAAATAAAAACTTTCAAAATCACTGCACATAAAACAAAATAAGAATGGTTAAAATTATACAAACTAATTTTTAACTTTAAATATGAAATTATAATTATATAATATATTTATTTTACTAATTCACACACTAATTTTAAAATCTTCCTTAAATTTATTAATTTCAAAAAATCAACTTAATTAAATTTGATCGATGAATATAATAACCATTAAATAACTTTATCTCAATTTTTTAATTTAAACAAAGTTTTATCTCTAATGTTGTTGTTTTTTTTTTAATTTAATAAATTTCCTACCAATGTTTTGTTATAGGGTCTACATGGTCCGGGTTGGATCGAGTTGGGAATTTTTTTTACACAACCAAAGTTCGGGTAGGTTGGATTGGTAACCCAACCCAACTCGAAACTTTTCATAACCCAACCCAACCCTCTATTTTCCGGTTGAGTTGTTAAATTTTTTTTTTAAGTTTTATTTATCCACCATTTATAACTATTCCAATAAATCTTAATAAAATACAATAAAAAAAACAAATTGTAACCTATTAACATAGTTCAACATTGTCATAAGGCATAAAAAAAACAAATTGTAACCTATTAACATAGTTCAACATTGTCATAAGGCTAGAGAGAACTAAATACTGACATTTCTTGAGAGTTGGTTAAAGTAACAAAAATACAGGATAATTATGAAATAAAATTGATTAGTTTAAAGGTATTGTATATAACAAAAATAAATAAATGAACAAAAATAAAAATATATATATAAATAAATGAACTCGGGCATCTTGGACTGGACTCAGTAAGCAAACCCATTGGAAAGATTCTTAATATATTCTATATATTTTTATTTGGCTTGGATCAACCCGAAGGTTCTGCTCATGAACTCAAAACCGAACCGATTCAATTCTAGTTCAGAAAAATGAATCCAACCCTACCCGAAATGCTAATCCAATCCAACCTAACCCTTATAGTTTGGGTTGGGTTGGTCCGAGTTGTCGGGTTGAATGTACACCTCTAGTTTGTAACTTATTAAATACCCATGATAATATTTTTTATTATATGATAAAATTATTAATGCATTTATCTATTTTGAATATGGATGAAATTAAAGTATTAAATGTTAATATAACATGAAAAATGATTTTTTTTTTTTTTTTTTCAAAATGATTATGATTTAGAAAGAGAAATTAAATTACTCTTTGTATAAAGTTGGATTCTCAAATTGGTCCACCAATTAATTTTATTTCTTGATTTAAGTAAACACCTTTAATAAAAATCAATTTTGTTATTATCATTAAGTTGAATGGGAAAAAGTTTATCGAATAATCTTTTAAATGTCACACAATGATTATATTATTTATTTAGGATTCTATAATGTTCCTATTTCATGTTTTCTTTGTTATTGTTTCCCGTTTTTAACAATCATATTGTTAGGAGTGTTCAAATCTAAGAATTCGACCAACTTAGATTATACATGCAACGTCTCATGTCAAATATTCGAATCAAGACTTAAAATTTAGATTCGGTATTTGATGGTCCCAACATTCATCTGCGACATGGTCACGATACGTACCTACTCCTCACTTATTAAGAATGAAACTATTCCGACAGACCAATATGAGTCATTCTAGCATGTTTTGTATTCACTCACATGCATCTCAGGAAAATTCTTAGGAATTGTTCACACTTCTACTTTGCTATTTCTATGACTGAGCCACCGAAAATGAAGGAGAACCATGATAGTCATTCTATTCTCAGGTTCACTCTCATTCTAATATGATCTCGATTCATTCATGTACCTTATCTTTATTCAGGTGTCACGTACTCAAACCATAAAAATTGGGTTGGGTAATTTTTTTCTTCGATTTGAGTTGGATTAATTTTCTTGAAAGCCGAAAGTTTGGGTCAGGTAGAGTTTTTAAATAATTAAAAAAAAAAATTTGACGACCCAACTCAATTCAGTTTGAAGTATAGGGTAACTCTATTTCACGACCCAATTCAATCCAATTTGAGTTATCTAAAAATTTCTCCAACTCAATACAATCGGGTAGGGTTTGGTAAATATTCAATTTCTATTTTTTTTTTTTCAATTTTGAGGCATGTAAAATATTTCTCTCTCCCATTTCCACGTCATAGCTATTCTCTCTCCTCTTTTTTCCAACCCATATTTCTATTTCTAATCTTTTTTTTTTTCTCTCTTTTTTCTCCCTCCATTTTCTTTTTTGCTTTTTTCACTAACAAACTCTTAATTATTATTTTCTTCTCTCATTTTTTTAGGTTTCATTTATTTTTATTAAAAAGAAATAAGATATTTGAGGTTTAACATAAATTTTCAATGATATTTTCAGGGTTTTATTTATGGGTGTACATTCAACCCGATAATTCGGACCAATCAAACCCGAACTACAAGGGTTGGGTTGGGTTGGATTAACATTTCGGGTAGGTTTGGGTTCATTTTTCTGAACCCGAACTGAATCGGTTCGGTTTTGGGTTCATGGGCAAAACCTTCAGGTTGACCCAAACCAAATTAAAATATATAAAATATTTTAATAATTTTTTTTAGTGGGTTTGTCAGGGTGGTACTGAGTCCAGAGCATTCATGCCCGAGTTTGACGCCAGCCAAATACATATGTCTGTTTTTATTTTCAATTTCTATATTATTTTATTATTTTTAATTAAACCCTTTAGAAAAACTAACATATAACTAGTTTTATTAATATATTTTATACCTATAATACAAATATTTATTAATTATGATTTAAAGACAATATTTATGATAGATATAGATTTATATCTATGTTTAAGTTATTAAACATTTTAGAATAACTATGATTTATATTTATATTTAAGATATTAAACACTTTAGAATAAAATAATATATAACTTATGTTTAAATTATTTAGATCAAATATGTACCTATAATTTAAAAATATATTCTAAATTATAATATATTTATTATCCATTTATTGTAACATTACGTCACAATTTATATACATTTTTTTCTAATAGTTTGAAGTAATAAGTATATTTCAATTAAAATATTTTTATATATTTTTTATTTTTGTTATATACAATATTCTTAAACTAATCATTTTTATTGTTTATTTAATTTTATGATCTATCCTTATATTTTTGTTATTTTAACCAATTCTAAAAAAATGTCTGTATTTAATTGTCTTTAATTTTATGACAATGTTGAATTATGTTAATATGTTACAATTTTCGCTCGTTATCTTTTATTGAATTTATTATTATTATTATTATTATTATTATTTGTCAATAATTACAAATTAATTTGTGTTTGTGAACTTTTGAATAATTATAAATTGTGTGTAAATAAAATTTAAAAAAAAAAATGACAACCCAACCCGAACCCAACCCGAAAATAGAGGGTTGGGTTAGGTTGGGTTGTGAAAAGTTTCGGGTTGGGTTGGGTTACCAATCCAACCAACACGAACTTTTGGATTGGGTCAAAAAAATCTCCCAACCCGACCCAACCCGGACCATGTACACCCCTCATTTTATTGGTATGTTTTTCAAAGAAATAAGCTCGCCAACACTTGAAAAACGACCACCATCGTTGTCGATCGACCATCGAAGGAAAAGAGAATACAAATGTCGGTGAAAACGATGCAACGAAAAATGAGATGATTCAACCAACCTGCTCAATATTTAACCCGAATATGCCCGAGACAAGGTCCATCAAATATTTGACTCAATTCGACCTAACCTCCTAAAGTCCAGCCCGTTTGCATGCGTGCATAGGCCCAAGCTTGTTCACGCGTGCACAACTTCAACAAAGCTTGTAGCATCCAACTCAATTTGTATACGCCCTTAACTTTGGAGTGTCTTTTTCTCGTTGAAGACATGTCTAATTTTGTAAACACTTTTTACTCCTAATGTCGAAATTATGTTTTTGATATTTTAATGTGTTATTTTCTCCGCATCCCAAAATCAAATATTTGAATGATATAATTTCTTATATTCTTAGATAATTTTTAAAAGACATCATAAATTTTTCATCATGCATGAAATAGTTGCTTAAAATTAAGTTCCTAAGTCGGTTAGTTACAAATTAGTCTAACTGCATTAACTTATATAGACCGACATAATTTATAATCGGGTGTAGTCGAACTAAAAAAACCTTTTATACAAGAACTATTAGATTCATGCATTAATTAGACCGAATATGTGTTAAACACTATATCGTTGTAACCCATCATCGTAAATGTACGAAGGCAATGGGTTCAATGCCAATTTACAATTATCATTGCAAACCATCGCCGTATAGTTAGGATGACATTAAGTTTAATGTAGGTTTTTAGTGTTTTTGTACATATATGATGACAGTTTTGATCTCGATTTTGAATTGTCATCATTGAGCAACCATCATTGTCTTGATTATAGATCATCAGAAATTTTGTGTTGTTGTGCATAATTGACGGGACTACATAGTAAGCATAAAAATAAGTTAATCGGAGTAAAATCGAGTCATGAAGCCATCTATCTCTAAAAGCGAGATAAGATATTCAATAATATTGAAACTGTGACCACTAAGTAAAAAAAGGACACATAATGAGTCGAATGGAAGTGATCTTAAATAAATAAATTATAATTAAGAAAAAATAAAAATATTATAATTACTACCTATGCCAAGATACACCTTTCTTTTACAACTCAATATTAAGAATCCAGAAGTTTCGAGTAATTTTATGTTGGGTGAGCTTCTAAGAATTTTTTCGATAAATATGTGACTATGAACAAAACATGTTAAAATGACTCATATTAGTTTGTGGAAATAGTTTTCATCGTGACACACGTGAATGTCAGAATCATCTGGTGTTGAATCCTAATTCCATATTTTGATTCCAATCCAAGACATGAGCCATTATAGAAATGAACCAATAACCTAAGTAATAAATCAAGTTTTAGTGTAATAACATTTATATATATATATAATAATTATTATTATTTTTTTGTCTTTCATCCACAATATTTTTGAATTATTAGAAAACAATTAATATATAGTTTACACTGTTCTTTCTCAAAAATCCGTTGTAGTCTAGTTGGTTAGGATATTTGGCTCTCACCCAAAAGACCCGGGTTCAAATCCCGGCAACGGAAATATTTTCGTTTTCTTTTTGTTTTTAACAAATATTGTTTCTTCTTAATATGTTTGGGTTCACTTGATATTCAAAGATCCGTTGTAGTCTAGTTGGTCAGGATATTCGGCTCTCACCCGAAAGACCCGGGTTCAAGTCCCGGCAACGGAAATGTTTTTTTTTTTGTGTTAAAAATGTAAAAGGATCGATAAAAAAGTAAATAAGTAGAAGAAGAAATAATACACAATAATAATAATAAGATAACATAAAAAAAAAATAAATTAAATAAAAAACAATAGATCTTAGAATACTCGTTTGAAATTCAACAACATACATGCAATCGTTCAACGATTCTTGAACGATTCATACATGCAATCCAAACTGCGATTCTAAACATACATGCAATCCAAACTGAACACATACATGCAATCCAAACTGCGATTCTAAACATACATGCAATCCAAACTGAACACATACATGCAATCCAAACTGAAGATTCTAAACATACATGCAATCCAAACTGAACACATACATGCAATCCAAACTGAAGATTCTAAACATACATGCAATCCAAACTGAACACATACATGCAATCCAAACTGAAGATTCTAAACATACATGCAATCCAAACTGAACACATACATGCAATCCAAACTGAACACATACATGCAATCCAAACTGAAGATTCTAAACATACATGCAATCCAAACTATATATAATTGCCAAGAAATTTAGTCAATGGCTAAAAAAACCAAAAAAATGATCTTTTTACTGCATTTTTAAGTCTCGTCTACAAAGACAACATATATAGATTTATATACTCTTGAAATTAAAACTCTTAAGATTTCGTAAAGCTTCCCAAGAGTTATAGCTTTCATATTTTATAGCTGAAATGAGTCACTAAATGTAACCTTAAAGTAAATAATACATGCAATCCAAACTGAACACATACATGCAATCCAAACTGAAGATTCTAAACATACATGCAATCCAAACTGAACACATACATGCAATCCAAACTGAACACATACATGCAATCCAAACTGAAGATTCTAAACATACATGCAATCCAAACTATATATAATTGCCAAGAAATTTAGTCAATGGCTAAAAAAACCAAAAAAATGATCTTTTTACTGCATTTTTAAGTCTCGTCTACAAAGACAACATATATAGATTTATATACTCTTGAAATTAAAACTCTTAAGATTTCGTAAAGCTTCCCAAGAGTTATAGCTTTCATATTTTATAGCTGAAATGAGTCACTAAATGTAACCTTAAAGTAAATAAGAAATACCATAACACTAAATTTATAACTCAAAATTTGTAGTTATCTAATAATAAGTGAAGTTCGGTTATTTTTTAATCTGACGTGAATTGTAACATATTGTGTTAATTTGAACAACATTTTCTTCACATTTTCCTTGAAATTTATATTGGTGTCATACCTCAAGGTCCAATTAAAAGGTTGAAAGCCAAAAAACTACAACGAATTTTAATCATTTATATTCAAGCTATGTGAGATCGTCAAACGAAGTTGATGTTAGGGTCTTAATGTACATGTTATGCAGTTTCATTTTCTTCACATTTTCCTTGAAATTTATATTGGTGTCATACCTCAAGGTCCAATTAAAAGGTTGAAAGCCAAAAAACTACAACGAATTTTAATCATTTATATTCAAGCTATGTGAGATCGTCAAACGAAGTTGATGTTAGGGTCTTAATGTACATGTTATGCAGTTTCATTTTCTTCACATTTTCCTTGAAATTTATATTGGTGTCATACCTCAAGGTCCAATTAAAAGGTTGAAAGCCAAAAAACTACAACGAATTTTAATCATTTATATTCAAGCTATGTGAGATCGTCAAACGAAGTTGATGTTAGGGTCTTAATGTACATGTTATGCAGTTTCATTTTCTTCACATTTTCCTTGAAATTTATATTGGTGTCATACCTCAAGGTCCAATTAAAAGGTTGAAAGCCAAAAAACTACAACGAATTTTAATCATTTATATTCAAGCTATGTGAGATCGTCAAACGAAGTTGATGTTAGGGTCTTAATGTACATGTTATGCAAAACTGCGCTTCAAAATTAAAATGCATTAAACACATTTAAATACCTCATAGTTGGATTGATAGAACTTAAGTAAGTTATTAGACAGCACATTTCTTTTATTGCATTATTTTTTTATTATAATTTTAATATTTGTTTATCTAATTTTAATTTGAGAGTTAAATATGTTTTATTTTAACTCACATAGGTTTAACTTACCATATGGAGGTTACACGTGCATTCAACTCACTGGCAACATAGCAAACATAAAAAAGAGTTAATAGAGTAGGACTCGGAGTCGATAACTCATCCACCTCTAGATAATATATGAGTTAAATTCAAATCTATAATATATAGCAAGATAATATTTTCAATAATATTGAACTTGTGACGCTAAAATAAAAGAGTGTACATGAACGAATCAAAAGAGGGTGATTCTAACGATACAAAATTATGATCGGTAAAAGTTTAAAAGAATTAATAGTTACTACTTATATTAATAAGATGCGTTTTTATCTTAAAGTAATTTAAAAGAGGGTATATTATTAAAATAATTATTAATGTGCAATCCTAAGATAACTCGTTAGATAAAATGCTAATTATTAGATCACGACCCAATAATTATTAAACTTAAAACAAATCAAATGATAATGTACTCTAAGATAATAACTTATATAAGCACTGTTTGTCATCCAAGAATCCGTTGTAGTCTAGTTGGTCAGGATATTCGGCTCTCACCCGAAAGACCCGGGTTCAAGTCCCGGCAACGGAAATAATTTTGTTTTGTTTTTTTTTTTTTAACAAATCTCATTTTTTTTTATTAAGATAATTGGTTTTATTTGAATTTCACAAATCCGTTGTATTTTTTTAATTTTATTTATTTATTTATTTATTTTTTTTGTAACAAAAGCTTATTTCTTCTTTTAAATTTTTATTTAGTCTAATTTATATAAAATAATCCTAAATTATCAGCAATATTCATATTGTTTTATATATTTAAATTAATTTATAAATGATTTAACGTAACTTTTCAATTTAACGATATTTTTATTAAAATTGATGAAAATTGACATACTAATTAGAAAGTATATGCAATATTATTTACAACCATATATAAGACTAAATTATCGTTATCATTTATTTATTTTAAAATATATTATTAAAATCATTTGTATAATTAATTTTATGTTATAAATAAAACTTTCCAAATTTTAAAAAAAAATTAAAAAAAAATTAAAGTACAGGTGATTCTAAACTTTCAAATATTTAATTTAATTCAATAATTTTAATAAAATTTAAAATTCATCTAAATATTTATTTAATTATATAATATTATGAATTAAAATTTATATTGAAAATAGTAATTATCAATTAAAAAATTAATATTTCTTAAAAAAAAAATATATATATATATATATATATATATATATATATATATATATATATATATATATAAAGATAGAAAAAAAATGGTGATTTAGTGGAAATGAAAAATTGAAATAGGAGGGGAGAGTGGTGTCTCAGTCTCTCTCTCTCTCTAACGGGTTCTGCTATACATTTGAATCCTCAGCTTCTGCCGTGATCCGCCATTAAAGCTCGAAACTGAGCTCTGGAAATGGTAATATTCACTTTTCCATCTCAACCATGACAAATGATCATCAATCTTAGAAACTCAAGGGCATACGCCCAATTTTCCCCATCTCTATTCCGCCGTATCCAGAACCTTCATGTCAATTCGAATGAAGAATGGTCTCCCATTTCTTCTTCCAACCACTCACCACGAAGAACCCATTTGGTTTCCCCCAATAACATGACCCCAAAAGTTCATGCTCAACCCACTTCTGACGTTGTTTCGTTGAATAAATCAATCACCAACTTTGTTAGGGCTGGGGATTTAGAATCTGCCCACAAAGTGTTCGACAAAATGCCTGTTAGAACCACGGTTACATGGAATTCAATTCTGTCGGGATATACGAAAGTCGCTGGGAAAATGAAGGAAGCCCGTGAAGTGTTTGATAAAATTCCTGAACCAGATTCTGTATCTTATAACATCATGTTGGCTTGTTATTTGAGAAACTGTGGTGTTGAGGCTGCTTTGGCCTTCTTTAACACGATGCCTGTCAAGGATATTGCCTCTTGGAATACATTGATATCTGGGTTTGCCCGGAATGGGCAAATGAAAGAAGCGTTTGACTTGTTTTCGGTAATGCCGGAGAAAAATGGTGTCTCATGGAGTGCCATGATTTCTGGATATGTGGAATATGGAGATTTGGAGGCAGCTGAGGAGTTGTATAAGAATGCGTTTATCAAGAGCGTGGTTGTGGAGACTGCAATGCTTACAGGGTATATGAAGTTTGGGAAGGTGGAGTTAGCTGAAAGGATATTTCAAAGGATGGCTGTGAGGAATTTGGTCACATGGAACTCTATGATAGCAGGTTATGTTGAGAACTGTCGCGCGGAGGATGGTTTGAAGCTCTTCAAGGCAATGATTGAATCTCGGGCGAGGCCGAATCCTTCGAGTATGAGCAGTGTTCTTCTTTGCTGTAGCAACTTGTCTTCTTTGCCTATGGGAAGGCAAGTACATAATATGGTGAGTAAATCTCCACTATCCAAAGACATAACTGCTTGTACTTCATTGATTAGCATGTACTGCAAGTGTGGAGATCTGGATAGTGCCTGGAAGTTGTTTGTAGAGATGCCACTAAAGGATGTGATTACATGGAATGCCATGATTTCTGGTTATGCTCAACACGGTGCAGGTCGAAAAGCCCTTCATTTGTTCGACGAGATGAGACACGGAGCAATGAAACCAGATTGGATCACATTCGTTGCTGTTCTATTAGCCTGTAACCATGCCGGATTTGTTGATCTCGGGGTTCGATATTTCAAGTCGATGAAGGAGTTTGGAATTGAAGCAAAACCAGACCACTACACATGTGTAATAGACCTTCTCGGTCGAGCTGGTAAGCTCGATGAAGCTGTAAGTATGATCAATGAGATGCCATTCAAGCCTCATGCTGCAATCTTTGGAACTCTCTTGGGTGCCTGTAGAATCCACAAAAACCTGGATATGGCAGAATTTGCAGCCAAGAATTTGTTAGAACTTGACCCCAAGAGTGCCACCGGATACGTACAGCTTGCTAATATCTACGCATCGACGAACAAATGGGATCGAGTGGCTAAAGTGAGGAAGATGATGAAAGAACACAATGTAGTTAAAATACCGGGTTACAGTTGGATCGAGATCAAGAGTGTAACTCATGAATTCAGATCAGGTGACAGAATTCATCCAGAATTGACATCAATACACAACAAACTAAATGAGTTAGATGGGAAAATGAAGGTGGCTGGGTATGTTCCAGACCTTGAATTTGTACTGCATGATGTAGAAGAAGAACACAAAGAGAAGCTACTACTATGGCACAGTGAAAAACTGGCGATTGCTTTCGGATTGATAAAAACAGCGCCCGGGACTCCGATTCGAGTTTTTAAAAACTTGAGAGTATGTGGGGATTGTCACAGAGCAATAAAGTTCATATCGGAGATTGAGAAAAGGGAGATTATTGTGAGAGACACTACAAGGTTTCATCATTTTAGAAATGGTATCTGCTCTTGTGGTGATTACTGGTAACCTATTTCTTTCTTTCTTGTTTCTTGTTTCTGAAAATGAGCAAGATTTTTGGTTGTCTTTTGGGCAGCACGCATAGATTTCAATGACGGATATTCACACGTTTTTTCAAATTAGATGAATGGATTGAAGGTGGTTCTTCAAGATTGATTTTCCACTGGAAGTCTTTCATTTACATTTTCATTAAAGAAACTAACAATTCATCATTTCTTTTTGTCCTTTTATTTTCTCCGTTCTTCAATATCTCATTTATTTTTGGATCATAATCTTTCCAGACTCATTTATTTTTGGATCATAATCTTTCCAGACTCATTTATTTTTGGATCATAATCTTTCCCAAATATCGAGATAGTAAGTAGAAGTATAAACTAAAATACTAGTAAAATATGAAACTAAATATGATTAGTTTTTATATGAAAGGTAAAACTAAAGCATAATTCAACTAGTTAACGCATTAACTATCTTTCTATTCGCATTAGATTTCATATAAAAATAAAAATAAAGTATATCCGAAACGTACGAAATGTAGTAAATCTCGTAGAGGCAGATGTAGGAGGGGTTGCAAACCGGACAATACACAACTTCGTTTTGGAAGATATGACACTCAAAGTTGTAGAGCTGGTCGTCTTTCATATCGAGCCATTGAAGCAGTACCTAGGACTATAATCGGACAATTCCATCGTGCTATTATGAGCGGACAATTCCGAAGAAATGGTAAAATATGGGTCAGAGTTCTTGCATATCTCCCTATTACCAGAAGACCTACGAAAGTCAGAAGGGGAAGAGGAAAAGGAAATCCTACGGTTTGGATTGCTCGTGTGTCCACGGGACAAATCCCATTTAAAATAGATGGTGTGAGTTTGTCAAATGCTCGTCAACTTAAAACTATCCACCTAATTTGACCATGGAATTAATACTAATAGTTTAGCCCATCTGCACTGTAAAATGTTGCATCAAAATTAGCGGTTTGGATCCTGATGAATTCCACCAAGAGGCACAAGGGAATGGGAAAGATAAGAGGGAAAATAGTGCCATTCACCAATAATGTTTTTCTAATTTGTACAGATGGTTTCTTCTTTTTTTTTTCTTTTTTTTCTTTTTGGGTTATGATAATCAAATACATTGAAAAGAATGGGAATTTTAAACAAAGTGCTGATCAAGAAAGTAAATGGTGGAGAGAAGAAAACAAAACAAAGCTTTTTAGAAGAAAAGCTAATCCAAAGAGTTTTACATGCGCGTCGTGACCGACCAGACCATACGGTTACAGTGCTAATCATAGAGAGATCTCTCCTCTTTTTTCTTTAAGATGAGCAGCAACCAGACTTTTGGTTCACAGGCTGTCCTCGAATTTGCACAGTTGGCGGCCGCGCATTGTTCATTGGTTGAGTCGCCATCCTGCATAAATAATTGTGTTTTGCACGTCAGAACATACAAGCTTTCCACGTAATTTACTTTTAACTTTAAGAGCAAGTTGATTGAAAGGATTGGGCAAGTGGCCAGTTAGTTAATAAACACACTCCTTATTCCTTTTCTTTGGACAAAGCTTCATTACCTAATAACATATGATGTCAAGAAACTTATGGGACACCTAAGTATGAACTCATGATGTCAAACAGGCCATATTTCTAATGAGTTTGGGATTGAAAAGCTTAGGAATAGTATGAGTTGGATTATATATCTTTAATCCCCATTGGATAAATATTCGATTTTTGAAAACTATGCTTGTTTTCTTCCAATTTCTCTACAATATGTTTTCATCTCCTCTAGCTTTCATCTTTCTTAAGGAAAGATTTGAGTTTCTAGCCAAATTCCAAGACCAAAAATAGGATTTTGGAAACTTACTTTTTTAGTTTATTTCAAAACTAGGCTTGATTTTTTAAAACATATGTAAAAAGTACATATATAAACATGAAACACATAGGATTAAGTAGTATTTATAGGGTTAATTTTCAAAAACCAAATGGTTATTGAATGGAGACGTTAATCTATGTTCGGTTTGTAGTTTATGATTTGGAAAAAGATGCAGGCTTTTAGCTGTAGATCATATAAATCCATCCCCTGAACTACACACGTATATATTGATTATTTAGGCATACTCACCTATTCTTGATTTCAGCAGCCATGGCCATGAAGGCCTGTTCAACGTTCGTGGCACTTTTAGCACTTGTTTCCATAAAGGGAATCCCAATTTCATCCGCGAATGCCTAGAATAAGAAACCATAAAGTCCCATTTCGCTAAGTTTTTCCAGGGCCCAAAGGTAAATACTCAATTAATAAAGAATGAATCTACAAAGTATAATACCTTCGCTGTCTCATGGGACACAACTTTGTTTGCCGTAAGGTCAGACTTATTGCCCACAAGAAGCTTGTTCACGTTTTCGCTTGCATAACGATCAATTTCATTTAACCATTGCTTGACATTATTGAAACTGTCTTGGTCTGTGACATCATAGACAACCTGCCAAAATTACACAAGATTCAGAATAATTTAACATGCACGACTAATCCCACCAACAAGATAGATACAGGGGTTCTAGGGAGTATGTGGCTCTTACAATAATGCCGTGAGCACCACGGTAGTAGCTGCTGGTTATTGTTCTAAAACGCTCTTGGCCAGCAGTATCCCACTGCACATTGTAAGAAAAAGTTTGTCTAGTCCTCTTTACAGCAATATAATAACAGTTATGCATAATTTGGAGGACGGAGTTCATTGGGCAGTAAAATTTAGAATAGGTTTTTTTCAAGACCAAAGAAAAAGTATGGCTCAAGAAGTGTTATGATAGAAAAATAGATGAATAACATTCTGAAGGTTTGAGTTCGTGGTTTTAGTTGTGACAACAATATTCCGTGTGGATTTAATCGTCATGATCCGTGTTATGTTTGCTCTCTGCATGTACTGATAGGAAACAGAGACGAGGAAAATTATATAAATTAAATAAAGCAGTGATATCCTTTCAGGGCAAAGGAATTGCTCAAGGTTGACCTTGATGATTATATCTGTAACATATTATACTCTATCTTTAGAAGTGTCATATAGACTTGTTCTTTCTTAGGGTACGTGCTATTAGAAGCGAGACAGAATTTTCAGTACAACTAATCTTTTGCCATACTAGAGCAGATACAAATTCACGGCGAGGATGATGGAAATGGAAAATTTTAATACATGAAGAAAAGAAGACAAAAATGGACTGTGCTGAATGGAGAAGCTTCACGTAATTTTAGTGGCGTTCAAGAAAAAGGTAATTTTGCATTTAAAAGTTAAAACTGTCACTCCATTAATCTGTTCCAGTATTTGATTTGTTATACAAGTCCATATCTCGGGAACAACTCGAGACTAATTTATTTATTAGAAGAATAAAAAGGTTATAAAAAAAATTTCCAGAGTCCCAGACCACCGTATCTCAAAAGTAAATAATTGATTACTTCCATATAAATTATGAAAGAGTAAAATGCTGTTAACGTGCAACTAAAAGCACATGAGAAGGGATATGAAAATAAAAGAAAACTACACATGCGACCTTCATAATTACTTCAAAGGAAATTGTATTTTGTTAGATATAAAGTCAACGCTGCATATCAGCCACCTTTACTGGAAGGCATGTGATTAAGACCTCTAATCCTTTACTGTAATGTTTATTTGCTATAGTCAACGCCAAAGTTTAGTAAAAGAAAATGGTACCTACGTAAGAAGACAACTAGGAGAGATTAAACTTACTATTTGGAGCTTAATAGTCTTCCCATCGAGTTCCACTGTGCGGATTTTCTAAAACAATGGAAACACAACAGGTGTTAGAACAATGGATTTCTTCAAAGAACCCAATGGTAAATACCAGGAGTAGAAAATCACAACTTACGAAGTCAACCCCGATGGTGCTAATGTAGCTATCCAAATATGAATCATCCTGTTTGGCAAGAAAATATCAAAAAGTTAAAAATACATTTCAACCCTACAATATATCCATTAATACAAGTACAGCACATTAGATACCAATAAATATCAGCGCCTAATAACATATAAATGCCGTTTTGTAACATCATCCAGACACAGAAAACTGAATACAGAACACTACAGCAAACATAAGATGGTAATTCTTAGTTCAACTATAAGTCTGCAACAATAAAGAGTTGACATCAAAACCACCTAACATGTGATTGAGGTTGGACTTGGAACGGTGAATCAATATGAGGTATTGAAACTAAATTCAAAGAGAAAAAAAAGGAAAAAAAATAACTGGGAATTATAACCAAAACGGTGGTAGAATCGCTGGGGACTTACTGCAAACCTCAGAAGAAGACAAGATTTTCCAACACCAGAGTCACCAATAAGCAAGAGCTTAAACAAATAATCACTGCAAGAAGCCAACAAGAATTGCTCAGAGCTTAAGAAAAAAAGTGAAAGCAATTGTAAATAATGTTATTCAGATATTATATGGCATTCTCATAAATCATGAGAGATACATCTCAAGCGAATATATTGGTTGAAAAGTTGAAACATGAAAGATGATGGTGATGAACTAAATCACTTTGTGTATGCTACAAGCAAGCATCTTCTACAATCTATCCTTGTCTATGGAAACCCAGCCAAGCAGATCAACACGTTACAGTTTCTTCTATGTTCAAACAAATTATTCACTGGTTTCCCATCGTTGTGGACCAAACGATGCCAAAGAGCGTAAATCCAAAAACTTAATTCAGTACTAAAAACAAAGTGACCGCTGGTTATAGGAAGTAACAGAGATATAAAACACAATGGAACTTTGACTTGAATCGATTTCAGCAAAATTTACAAAACAAGAGAGACTTAATTAAGCAATTCCATAAATTATGGAATTACCTTCGAAGATATTAAAAAAGAAAAAAATGAAATTCATTCGACGATGAGGTACAGCCTTAATATAAGGATCGAGAACGCGTTGTTTATTTTCAAACGTTGTCACAGAAACATCCGCTATCTAGCACCCGTAACCGAAGTTGATTGACTCGTATGGATCTGATTCGTAATAGAAAAGATCTACACCAATAAATCAACCAAGAGCACGACGAATCATCGATACTCAGACTTACCAGACTATAGACAATAAAATTAAGAAGGTAAAACTAGATAAGACGCAGAAAACTCACAACCTCTCTACCACGTACCAGATCTAGGCTAATGATTAAAAAAAAAAAAAAAAAAACGCAGAAGTTCCGAAAACTAAATCGAAATCGAAGAATTTTCAAAAGATCAACATCATCAGAGGAAACGAATTCGAGCTTACTATTCAGGAGTCATGGCGATGAGAAGCGGAGATCGATGGAATCAGAGAGAATTCACCACAGTACTGGAGAGGCGTGAATTTTCCCGGCGAGTTGCGATCGGAATGCGGAGGAATTCACCGGAGAAGACGGATTTGTTGAATGAAAGTGAAAGAAGAACAAGGAGAATGACTTGGATTTGCGTTTCTGAAGAACCTAGAAATCTGCAGCGCAATAAATTTGAAAATAGAAGTTCCGTAATGACGTAGCATAAGCCTTTTGGATGTTGCCACGTGTTGGCTATTAATTTACGATATTGTCCAAGTCAAAATATTTAATGATAAGGAAGCTAAGTCAAGTAAGGTTTATATTAATTCAAAATCCTATAACATAGAGCTTTTAATTTAAGTAATTTAAGAGTTATTTATTAGAGATGTAAATAGGGAACGAGGGCGTGCAAAGAAATTTTTTTTCATTATTTAAATAGGGTCGAGGACGAGATTATATTCATTTCTTGGATTAGGTTAGTTCGAGTTGATCGAGTCATTTATTCACTATAACGACCCAGATCCACCACTGTCCACCTCTGGGGGCCCGATGTTACGGTCATGCTCGTCCAAGGCGTGTTGCCCATGGCCGCATGCCCATGACAAGCCCAACCCTTTATGTCTTTTCATATTCTAGTGTTTTACTTTTGTATTTCTAGGAAATATGACGTTTCAGAAATATCATATCTAGGCCTATAAGACATGAAATGCCTCAGAATGTACTATAGGAGAATACGACTAGTTGTCAACTTCTCCCTACCCAAGATTATATACTGTGAGCCGTTGTTATTTCTCTCTTGCTTGCTTATATAACGTCTCTTTCAAAAATCTCTATTTCGAAAATCTCTCCATGCCCTCGTTTTCAAAAACCTTCTCTTAAAATCGAGGCCAGAGGCTCGAGCATACGTTGCTTGGCCGTAGGTGACGCAAAAACGAATTGGCTTTGCTCACTTGTCGTTGGAAAGTGAGTGTCGCACAATCGCAAGTCCGCTGTCATCAAAAGTGCGATTGCGACACCTAGTGTCCTTACAGGCACACCGCCTTGTGTCTACCCCCTTCTAGGGAACAGCGAGAAGGCTGACACATCGTCCAGTGTGTGGCTCTAATACCATTTGTAATACCTCAGATCCACCGCTAGCAGATATTGTTCTCCTTAGGCTTTCCCTTTCAGGCTTCCCCTCAAGGCTTTAAAATGCGTGGAAGATTTCTACATCGTTAGAAAGAGCGTTTTGTTCTCCTCCCCAACCAGTGTGGGACATCACATTCACAATTTTATTTTAATAAAATAAAATAAAAATTAGTTCATAAAATATTTATTTATTCATTTTTTAGACATTTAATTAAAATTTATAATTCAATTTCAAAAAAATATATTACTAATAATTAAAATTATTTTAATGAGTTGGCTAGATAATAAATAATCAAAAAAAATAAATAAGAAATAAAATAAATATATAAATAACAATAAAATAAAATTTGAGGAAAATTCAATTTCAAAATGAAATTGGTGATTGAATTGTGGAAGGTTGAAAAAGAGAGGAGGGTAAATTGGTCAATGAAAGAGAAATGGTGATGGGGCCCACATTATTGTCATTTTGTAATGTAAACTTGGAAGAGACAGTGAAATTTACTCGGTTACTTAAAAAGAAGAGTCAAATAGGTACGGAAACCCACGTGCGTGTTTACTTCCGTCAACAATTCACACACGTACATAATAATTTACACTTTCTTTCACAGTAATTTTGTTTCTACTTTTGTTTTTTTCACCATTTTTTTAAGGCTTTTAACAAAAAAGAAATCAATTTTTTTTTTCTTTTTATTAATATCATACAGTTATATCTCATAATTCTTTAATTAATTTTCCTTTAAAAAAATTACTTTAAAAGGTATTTTCATATTAAATTAATGAATTAAAATATAAGATTTTTTTAAAAAAATAAAAAATGATATTAGAGTTGACCGTTTATACTATGAATTTTGGAGGAGTGAGATTTATAACCTTAAGCCTCGTAATTAATTATTTAGTTTCTAACCATAATTTTTATTATTTTATTTGTAATTTAATTATTATCTATAGTATGAAAATCCAAAGTTATTAATATAATCTTTAAGAATATGTGGTTGACATACACGAGTATCGTGTTTAAGTAATAATTTAAAGAGTCTATAGTATATGGATAAGGTTGGGTGCCTTATACTGGTAACACTGTTGATACGACTCACTTTGTAATAGTTACAAATCATTTAATCCAAATTGTTCATGTAGAGACATGTAAGTGGGGTATCTTATACAATGAGTTTGTATAAGACTAGATCAAGAAATATTTAATCTCTCTTTAGAAATTCGTTAATTGAGAAGATTAGTATTTCATATGATGATCATATGCGACTCGATCTTAATCTTGAATGAGTTATGAACTCCTGCCTATGAGGGCTTGTCCTTTAATTTACATGGCTGAGAATGACTCTTTTAGTCGATTCAATATGCGGACTTGACCAAGTAGGGTGTCACTTCGTTATGTTGATGATCGTCATCGTCTGGATGGTATGGTTTCAAGTTACTGACATGGATGACAAGATGAATCTTCATCCATGTTGGTAGTTGAAGACGGTATGAGGTCCTCCCAAATTTTTCGATGACTTTGGCTGGTCCTTCATACTTCCACACTAGTCTTTGATCTCCTATTCCCTCATAATCGAAATTTCTCTAATCTCAGCTTGATCAGAACTTGGTCACCGACTTGAAATTCTAATGGTCTACATTTCAGGTCTGCCAAATTCTTCATTCGTCGCGAAACTTTCTCTAAGTATGCTATTAAAGGGGGCCTTCCCTGTCGACAAACTTTGCTGACAATTGAAGCTAAACTAAGCAACGTCGAGCATTTGGACCCAATTCTTTTGTTGCACATCGATGAAATGACATAAGAACTCTTCAAGCATGCTATTAAACCTTTTAGTTTTTCCATCTGTCTAAGGATGGTAGCTTGAAGAGATGTTTAAGCTCGACCCCGACAACTTAAATAGCTTGTTCCATTTATCTTCACTAGTTAAAAATATTTTGAGTGAAATTAAAAGTAAAAGTACTAAGTTTAAAGTAGTGAGAGAGAGACATCCTTATTAAATAATTAATCTAATCTAAATCTATATTTTTAAGTCTGATGGATTCAAATTTTTATTTTTAATAAAATAAAATATTAATTCGTAAATTAAATTTAAACATCAATTTCAATAAATATTTTGTTAAAATTATTTTAATAAGTGATTAGAGAATAAATAAATAAAAAAGTATGAAATTATATAAAAATAAAGTAAGTAAATAAATAAATAAATATAATTGTATAGTAAAAAAAAAAATATAAATATATATATTTTAAAATTAACAAATTTAAGTTTAACAGTAAAATTTAATTTTAATTGAAGTTTAAACGTAAAGCATTTTCTCGTGGCCTGCGACTCGGGATTCGGTCATCGGCTCGCATTCTCTCTCGTAGCTCAAACATTTGAGGTTTCTGTCCTCCCTTTCGCCTTGATTTTTCCGGCAATTGGAAAACGAAGAAGATGAAGAGATCGGTGAGTGCTTCCAGAGTCTCCGATAAGGTGTTATTGAGTTCGCCGTCGTCGTTGTCGTCGTCGTCGTCGCAATACGCAGTCTTTAGATCTTCGAGTGTGAGTTCCGGCTTGGACTCAGAGCTTTACCTACCGACGTACAATCCGTTCTCTCACGCGGCTGAAAAAGAACGTCGCCGTCTTAAGCTTGCCAAGATCTTCATCCACTTCATTCCCGTCGTCGTTGTCTTCTGCGCCGTCGTTCTCTGGTTCTTCTCTGATCCAGGTACTGAAATTACTAGAGTGAAAGATTCTCGTAGATCAAGATCGACTATTTGATATTAAAGACGGCGAGGAATTAAGAAATATAATATTTTCCCCAAAGTTATTGCTGCCCGTCCTGTAATATATCGTTAGGGATTGCAATGGATTATCGATTAACACGAGCAATCAGAGTGCTTAAAATCAATGGCCTTATTGTCGTCCTTGTCTCCATTTATGCGGCTTGTTGTTTTGATATTGGAAATGGTTGGGTGTTGAACAGAAGGAACGGGGATTGTTGGGGAAGTTGTTGTGATGGCTTATGGAAAACCGTTGAAGGACTTTAGAATAAGGATTTATCAGTATAAATTAAAGATTAGTCACCGTCCTAGCGTAGTACTTGTGAAGTTTGGAGTTGGAATCAATTGAGCATGTTGTCTCTATGTAGCTAAGAAATTTTCGAATGATAGTGTGTGCATATAAACTTTGGATTGCAGAGCTTTCCTGTGAATGCATTGCTCTCTAATATCATGTCGTTAACTTGGTATCTCTTAAACTTAAATGATCGGATATTGTATGATGCAAGTAAAAGGATACATGAATTGAGTATTCCCTGGTTAACAGTTACTATTCTTCTGTTGTTCAAGTAGAATTTCATTGTATAATTTAAAGCTAAATGATAAAGGTAATGTGATTATCGGGACTGTAAACTGTTTAGCTTCTGCCATTTATTTGTTGGGGTTTCTGAGCTTGCTCAATGCAGTCAATGATCCGCTTGTTGAGTTTATTCAAATATTCATAATGTTTTACTCCATCAAGATGGTAGATGCGTGCATGTTCTGTTTGTGTAGATTTTATATATTCTACTACTTGTGACCTTAGTGATAGTATAATTAAGAAGCCTTGTACTGGTCTCACTTTTCATTATCAAATTAGTGAATGTAAAAATCTAAACCTCCTGTATTCATCTAGGAACAGCAGTTTGAGTCTTAGCTAATTAAAAATGCTTAAAGGGTCTTAGAACTCGAGTAGACAGTCACTACTTTAGATAGCATCTTATTGGGCAGGAACAACAGTTCGAGACTTAGCTAATTAAAAATGCTTAAAGGGTATTAGAACTCGAGTAGACAAACACTACTTTAGATAGCATCATATTGGGTTATGGAGTCTGCTGCTTATCTATAGCTTATTTAATTGTTATACCTACTAAAACTATATATGGAAAATGGTCATATATAGTAAATGACTCTTTGTTGAAAAAAAATGAGATATATATAGTAGAGGGTTATTTTCATGTCAATTTTCCTACTTGCATTTTCTCTCTCTTGTTTGTGTTCATTGGAGTCATAAACCTTTAACCAATATTTCTCCTTACATTTTCTTTGTCCTGTTCATCTAGATCGAGTGTGTGCGTTGTCGTATGATACTAACCCATCATTCTATTTTAGAATTGTTTTCCTCCTTAGCTAGCATGCCAGCTAGTAAAGTCACCCTTTTATGAGATGTTCTTAGGATTTAGATGAGTCTTTATGTGGCATAGTAAGAACTAAGAGGACACTCGAAGAGCACATTCGTTTTCTTCTCTGACTTGAGTGGTGGTTCTATTAAAAGGAAAATAAGTGGGAATGCCATAGTAAGTTTACATGGATATGTTCATGAACCGTTGAAAAACCATGAATTTAGGTGTTCAATATGAAGCATCAAAGTCATTAGCAGTGTTTGTTACTTTCAGGATTGTTTATGGTCTATGAATCTATCTTCTGTGTAGGTCAACAAATATAGACAGAGCTGTTTCTTCGGAGACCTTACTGGAACGGTCAGCTACTTGAAGCAAAGTATGTGATCTTGATGAATGGTATACTGAACAAGAGGACAATAAAGCCTATGCTCAGTAAGTATGCAGGCATAAGATGTCACTTTAAAATAGTCTCCATTAGTGACCTTTCTTTTGAATGATAGGCTTACTTTGCTTCTATTACTTATGTTAAAACGAACATCTCATCATGTCGGTTTGTTATCCTCGTGTGACTAACCATTAAAACCGTAGTTTACTCGATACTTGTACAGCTATGAAACTGATGTTAGTATGTGTTCAATGAGAGAGAGAGGAGTGATTTCAAGTGTATATTCTTGGCCTCTGTTCTTTGATCAAGGAAATTGGTTGTGGTTGCATTGTGGATGTAGAATCTCACTTGAACTCTCATGTCTTCTTCCTTGGATCCTTGATCTTTCTTTTACCAGACTAGATTGGATTGTTTGTTCTTAAAACTGGGTGTCTTCCAGCTCCAGGGCAACCCAGGTATTAAATTCAATCTTCTGATAGATTTCAAGCTTTTGTGTAGTTTGGGTGGATTAATTACCCCCACATAAAGGCATTCACGGGAAGGTTGTCCTGCAGCAGTTGTAGTTGTAGATAAGCCCTTTCTGTTCTTTTTACTGTTCTTTATCCCACATATATATACATACATATATGTACATTCGTACATACATACATACATACATATACATATACATATACATATACATATACATACATATATACATACATACATATACATAGGTTAGGTAGTTTGAGAGTAATTTTAAAATGGTTGTATCCTAACATTTATACCTTTTAATGTAAAGTTGAACTTTCGATATCTATCTCTGTATTGGTTGAAAATGTCGATACATGACTACTTGAACAATTTCGAGTTGGATTTGACAAATCTTTTTATTAAATACAAAAAAAAAAAAAAAAAAAAAAAAAAAAAAAAAACTAAAATGGTGACAAATAAATTGTTACATATCCTACAAATCACTCGTGGTGCTAATGAAAGTAAGGGAAAGAAAAAGGAATGCACAAATGAGTAAGGACGACGGCCATGCCACCCAACACCGCCGCAACACCCGCCTTGTAGCCGCCGTGGTATATGGAAAATCCCGCGCTTGGGCCTGGGCTTGGAAGTGATGGTGGGCTGTCGGGCATTGGGACTGAGACTGGGTTCATATCCATGGACGGCGGAGAAGCCGCCATACGGGGAGATGAGATGATTAGTGGAGGTGAGGCAGCCGGTGGGGACATGGCGGGGGGTGCAACCGGAGGTGGGGTTGATGGACGCGGTGCGGCGGCAGCGGGAAGAGGAGCAGGGGAGGGACCCTTGAGCAATGGCGGAGGAGGAAAGAGCAAGAAAAGAGAGGGCGAGCACGAGCATGGCACGTGCGGTCGCCATAGCTCCAAGAAAGAAGAGAAAGAGAGATTGAAGCGAGGGAGAAAGGTGGAAGAAGATGATTACATACAATGGGGAAGAAGAGAGACGCTTTGAGGGTAAATGTTACGAGTGCATTGAATTTTCCATGCTACCATGCTTGTACACTTCCACGTATACACATTTTTTTCATGACCTACATTTACTTTTTTACCCTTTTTTATGATTTTGCGTATTCCGATTTTAAAGAATTGATCTAAAAATTGGATAGAGTCGAGACATAGTCAATCGCTCATTTCACTCGTGCTCAATTGAGGTTTTGGGATTGTGCACCTTTTTTGGCACTATAAATCTACTAGACGACGTAACTAATCCCTGGAGTAAACCAACTTTTCTATTCCTCAAACTTTAACTACCTTGATTTGCCACATAAGTGAATCATCGTTATTTGGATCTGTAGGTGCGACCTCCTCTTAATCATATTATAGAACAATATGACATCATCCTTCTAAACATTCTTGAATAACGTTAACTAGCAACCCTTCTACAAAAATCATAAAGTCAAATAGTCTAGGGGAGTGACCCCATGTGTCGACCAACTACTAAATTTACTTGTATGGTCCCTCATCCCCTCTCAGGATAGATTTACGGACCCGCAACCTTATTAAGAAGACCATTGACACATTTTCAGGCGTGATAAGGGCACCTATGTTGTAACGACGAGCTATCCCATTTGACCGATCTAGGTTAAGTTCGACGTACAGGTTCTTGAATACCTATCACTCGGGAGGGATACTACTAGGTCCGACCTAAACCACCAAATAGTGTTAATCAAGTAGCAGAGAAAATAGGAAGCAATTTGGCTATAGTAGATATCATTCACAACTATTATAGACATGGTAAAAAACATTTTAAGGTGGACAACCCGGTCTGACCCGACCCAGTACCGACCCGCATCATTTGAACCCGAGAGATGGTGATGGTGGTATCACAGTGGATAAGGGATCAGCTTCAAATTCTTCTTGGATGAAGAACACAACAGACACACTCTTCCTGCCATGATTCTCTCCCTTCATCTCTAATTCTGTTCCATTTCTCCACTTCAGAAGTTCCAACTCCTTCATCAATGGCCTCCAAGATTCTCCCTCAGGTACACTTCCTCCTTTCGCCTTTTCCTTTCTCTCAATTCTCCCCTTCTCTACTTCATTTTCCTTCTCAATTTTCTTCTTGTTTCTAGGCCGTGTTTTCCATTCCGAGAACCCCCAACCAATGCGCGCCGAGGAAATTAGGGTTTTGTTCCGCAATTTATGGTAACCGGCTTTCGTTTTCTACTCTTTCCTCGAGTTCAATCGGCTGCCATTTTCACCATGCCGTTGCGGGGCCGGTGAAACGGACTTTTGTTGTGAGAGCTGAGGCAAATTCTGAAGCGGAAGCGGCGGAAGAAGCTCCCGAAGTTGAAGTAGAAGGAGTAGTGGAATCTGATGCTCAGCCTGAGGAGGTGAAACCGCCGAGAAAACCTCGAGTTAAGCTTGGGGATGTAATGGGGGTAATTGTTCTATCCATTCTTGCAACTGGAAGTGTAGTTTTGTTACTGGTTCTCTTGAATTCTGTGCTTTTTAGAAGCTCATTACAGTTCAGTTTAGTATAAGATTTCAGCTATCAATGGTGAAATTTTAGATTGCAGGTGACAGTCGAACATGTGATGGGATAGTTTGAATTTGGTTTTAGTTTTGTTCATTGTTTCTCTTCTGTAGATACTTAATAAGCGGGCAGTTGAGGCATCAGAGAAGGAAAGGCCGATTCCAGACATTAGAACTGGTGATATTGTGGAAATTAAACTGGTAAATCTCATTGTTAATCTTTATAATTTAAACTCTTGTGAAGATGTAAGGTTTATCTTAACTTTCTTTTGAATAAAAATGTTATTTCCACCACAGGAAGTTCCAGAAAATAGGCGTAGGCTTTCTGTTTATAGAGGAATTGTGATATCAAAACAAAATGCTGGCATCCACACAACGATTAGAATTCGAAGAATTATTGCTGGTGTAGGTGTGGAGATTGTATTTCCACTGTAAGTATTGAGTTCATGTTGATTTCTTTCTACAATCTAATATTTGAAGTCAATAGAATATGAATGTGCTTCATTTCATTCTAACTTGCTGATATAGTCATTATGCACTACACAAAATTTTGCTTCTCTATCTTTCTATTCCCATTTCTTTTAAATAGTTGTGTTGGAACTATCTGGATTTCGCCCAAGTCCATTGCTAGCATATATTGTCCTCTTTGGGCTTTTCCTTTCGAGATTCTCCTCAAGGTTTTTAAAATGCGTTTGCTAGGGAGAGGTTTCCACACACTTATAAAAAATGTTTCGTTCTCCTCCCCAACCGATGTGGGATCTCACAATCCACCCCGCTTCGGAGCCCAACGTTCTCGTTGGCACTCGTTCCTCTCTCCAATCGATGTGGGACCCCTCGATCCACCCCCTTTGGGGCCCTGCGTCCTCCCTCGCACACCGCCCGGTGTCCACCTCCATTCGGGGCTCAGCCTCCTCGCTAGCACATCGCCCGGTGCTGACTTTGATACCATTTGTAACAGCCCAAGCCCACCGCTAGCAGATATTGTTCTCTTTGGGCTTTCCCTGTTGGGCTTCCCCACGCGTTTTAAAACGCGTTTGCTGGGGAGAGATTTCCACACCCTTATAAAGAATGTTTTGTTTTCCTCCCCAACCGATGTGGGATCTCACAGTTTTGAGGTCTCATAGTTCTAAAACTTGACTTATTCCCAGAATCTTTTGTTCATTTTCAACATAAAATTGAGTGTGCTTTAGAACAATCTCACGTGCTGATTTAGTAATCAAGCAAGACTAGCTTTGGTTTGAATGACTTGAGGAAACTCAAACCTTGTTACATATGTTGCTCTCAAATTCCTGTTTCCATAATAGTAAAGCCCCCCCACCAAACAAACTAAAAATAGGAAGAAGAAGAAGAAGAATCACCACATCCATCAAAGTTAGATGAAATCAGAACACCTGCCAAAGATTTGACAGCTCCCTCTTGGCTTGCTGAAAAGTGGGCTGTGGTTGTTCGCGTAACTTATGAAATGATAAACATCCAAAATTATATCCCGAGCAACTCAAAACTTGTGCTTGAAGCTCTCGTGGGTCGCTATGCAAAGAATATGACAGTTGGATGCCTGATTGATATATTATAACCTGCTTGATTACTTGTGTGTGATTGGATCTGCAAGTATGGATTTGAGCTCATGATGAACTTCTTCTGCAGGTACTCACCAAACATCAAAGAACTTAAAGTGGTAAGCCACAGGAAGGTGAGGAGGGCAAGGTTATATTATTTGAGAGACAAACTACCAAGACTCTCTACTTTCAAGTGAAACACCCCAATGGCATCTCCTTACACTTTTCCCTTCCCTGTTTTTTCATTGAACGTGGATGTGTTGTATGTTGTTATAATTCATTTTTGTGTATTGACGCTATTCCCCTCCTTCATTAACATTTAGTAGTCTAATGATATATGAGCAGCAGGGGTGTAATGAAAGATATTGTCTTGGATTCGCTAGCTCGCACCATGTTCCCAAGCTTCTTTGCCATGCTGATGCCATTATCTTGGCTTCTTCTCAGTTGTTATATCTCCTCTTGAACTCTAAATTTATGAAGATTCTGTGGGGCATCTCGAGTTCTTTCTGCTTTGTCACAAATTAGCAATGGCTCTACCCTATAAATCTTGGAAGACAAGAAGGTTTGGGCTTTTTGCTTCCTTATGATGTCTTTGTTGGAGGTGGGAATCGGCTAATTTAGGGAATGATCATGTGAGGAATACTAACTCCATTGGTGTGAGGCCTTTTGGGGAAGCCCAAAGCAAAGCCACAGTAGCTTATGCTCAAAGTGGACAATATCATACCATTGTGGAGAGTCGTGTTCGTCTAACAGTCTTTACTTCTAGACCCTCCCTTTTAGTTACTTTCTATGCTCGTAGTATATACTATCTGCATCTTTTGATGAATTATGGGAAAGTCATTTTTTTTTTTTTTTTTTTTTTTTTTTTTCTTTGGCTTCGTGGAGAATTGGGGGTGATTGACATGATCTAGATGTCATTTGACGCCATCAAAGGCCAGTTCTTGTTTATCTTTGTTCTTAGTGTTGTTTTTAGATGGTCTTAAACTTGTGGAGGATCACTTGGGTCCGTTGGTTGAGACATTTTATAGACTCAATTCAATTTTTTCAGTTGTAAATTTTTTTAACCCAAACAATACTTTTAAACAATGAACCCAACCTAATTCAACCATAAATCTTTTTAGGTTGGGTTGGTTTGGGTTAATGGGTCGTTTTATTCAAATTTTTGTTTTTAAATATTAGATTGTAATACATGAATTTTGTGGGGAGGAGAACGAAACATTATTCATAAGGGTGTGAAAACATCTCCTCAGCAGATGCGTTTTAAAAATCTTGAGAAGAAATCCGAGAGAAAAGTTCAAGAGGACAACATTTGTTAGGAAACTAATTCAATTTTACTCCGTGCATGAAAACTAATTAAATTTAAATAAATTTATAACCTAATTCAAATTGTATGAGTTTTTAGGTAATTAGAGTTTTTGAACACATCACCAACTTATTTGAGTCGGTGATTTTTTAGCAGCATAACTCATCTCAAATGCTATAAAATGCTCATGATAATCGTATATGGTAAAAAGTGAATTCTATCTGGTAAAATTATATTTCTTATTTCTTATTCGGTCAAGTCTCCATAATGGTAGGCATATTGAATCGGCTACAAAGGTTATTCTCACTCATTCAAATCAAAGGATAAATGCAGACAAACAAGAGTTTATAACTCACTTAGGATTATGTTCGAGTCGCATATGATAATCGTATGAAATATTAATCTTTTCCATTAACAAATTATCAAAATTAAATAATTAATTACGAGACGAAGAAATAAATCATGTGAAAGATAATTTTTCAAAATATATATTTAAATTAAACCGTAAACATTATTAAATGTTTCGAATTGTAGGTCAAAAAAAGGGAGAACTTTCAAGGTGGTAGACCAACGTTGAACGCTGAAACTTAGCAAAGAAGGTGAACACACTCGACAAAGACTAGACCCACTCGTTGCCATGCCACCAAATTCTCCATTTTCTCGTATCTCTTTTTCCTTATTAAAATAAATAAATAGATATTTTAAGAATTAACATTCCATACGATTCAATAAATTGGGTTAAATTTATTATTTAATAAAAAAAATTTATAATTAATTCAATTATTGGAAACATTCTCTATTTTAATTTTACCATACAAAAAAAAAAAAAAAAATAATTAAAAATATTATTATATATTGACGACTTTTGGAAAGAATCTTGTTAAAAGTCAAATGATCATTACTTTTAATACTTTTATAATAATAAAATTTTGGTTTTGAAAAGAAACTATTTAATTATTAAAAGAAATTATGGATAAAGTGTCATAAATAATAAAATATTATTTTAAAAATAATAATTGAAATTTATTTATTTGTATATATTTTATGATAATATAAAAAAGACATTAAAAAAAAAAAAAAAAAAAAAAATCCCTTTGGAAAGGGAAACCAGCAAATTTTGCTCCATTCAATAACTACATTAATCATTAAAGTAAATGGGTTAGATCTTTGAGTCATTATGATCCCATATGCCTCACATCTATATTATAAATATATATATAAAAAATAAATTAAATTATTATATCCACTTTATCTCGTTGTCTCGAATTAATTTTTTTTTTTCACTTAAAAAAGTTAGGTGGTTGATTCGTGGATATGAATCGTTAGCTTTCTAATTTTATATTATCTATATATTCTTTTTTTTATAACTATAATGGTTTTTGCACGATGGTCACATATTATGGGTATACTTTTTTCTAAAGCTTTAATAATATAAGCGAATAAAGTTTTCCATACCAAAATATATATATACATAACTGGTAACGTCAAAACGAAAAAAAAAAGAGCAAAAATAAACCTTAGTTGCTAAGTTGAGGTTGACTTTTTTTACTGGTGTATGTTGACTCTGTTGGATCGATATGACAACCGTATATATATGACATATTTAAATGTAATAATATAATAAAAAAATGTTAATGAAAATGAGGACGGTAGTTGAAAAGTTTTATAAATTTAATTGAAATCATTATAAATGTAATTGAAATGATTTTATAATTCAAATATGTAAATGAAATTATTATAATTTTTTTCCATTGAAAAGTAACGGAAAACTTTTATGAATGTAATTGAAAACTCTACCATTTGTTACTCTATCAAAGTTATAAATGTATGATGTCAATTTTGTCACCACATCATCACGACAGGTATCTTGTTTTGAATTTGATTGATCATTGATGTCAATTTTGCCGCCACATCATCACGTCGGGTATCTTGTTTTGACTGAAACTTCTTCGTTTTATCTCTAATTTGAGTGAACCAAAATAGACGTTGAAATCGTTATTCCCAACCTTACATGGTAGACAAAATACTAATAATGGTTAATAATTGAAGGTAGGTTTGTGATCATCAAAACATTAATTAATTAATTTGAGATTAAGAGCCAAAAAGCCAACCGCCTGAGACTAAATGGTGTTTGGGAACTGATAAGAAGTACGAGTTAGTTGATTTAGGATCTTTATGCGTTGGTTAGGGTCACTTGAAAGTGTAGGTCAACCTCATCGTGGCTTCATTGGGTGTGTGTCGGTTAAGAGACCGAACATGAAACCTAGGTTTTAGTCTATAAGTTTTCCTTCTCTCTCCTGCTTTGTGGTCGAGTTTCCTTCATGTTTCACTTTGTATTAGACTTTTTTTTTTTTTTTGCCTTATTTCGTTCTTGATTTCTCTAGTCGGTTCTTTTGATCCAATAAACACGTATTAGCCAACTCGAATGATTTGAGAAGAGTTTGGAAGGAATTTGGTTTGAAAATTCGAAACAACAGTATCAACTAAGATAAAATGGAGATGGAAAGATAAAAAAAAAAAACCTTAGTTAAATGAAGAAGAGACGCTGCGAGCAGTGGTGTCGTCGGGATGAATGAAAAAAGGGCAAAGAGAGAGAGTTCGAAAGGATGGAAATCGAGCTGCATGGTCACCGAGGTAGCCATCTAGGTTAAACTAAATATTAATTCTAAAAAAAAAAAAAAAAAAAAAAAAAATATATATATATATATATATATACATACATATATATATATATATATATTAAGAACTAAAAATATAATTTTATCAATATTTAAAAAAAAGAAATAAAAAGGAAATAGAGATGACACGTCAACATTCATATTGAATGAGGTGGCACGTGAGTGGGCCATTTTACAGTCTGGTAGACGAAAACCCCCTTCCTTCCCATTGTCTCTTGACACGTGTCACTTTTTTTCTCTCTCTCTCTCTCTCTAGTTTCAGTGAAGTTCTTCGGTAGGCATCGCAGAGGTTGCCCAATAATCTTTCGCTAAACCTCCTTTTTCGCTCTCTATTTGGCCATCTTCCAACTCGATCCTTCTTCCGTGCCTTAATTTTCGAAACTTCTTCTGTGTTCTTTTTCGATTCAATTTGGACCGAGCAATCCGTACCTTTTCTTCTCCATTCATTTCACCACAACTTTTCTCGCTCTATCTCATTCATATCGCAAAATCTCCCTCATCCTTCTATTTCCTTCTCTCTGTTTTCGGGCACACCCATTCCGGGGTTCTTGGATTTCTGGATTTTTGGATTTTGTTTTTGTTTTTGTTTGTGTGTTGTGTTCTTTAATGATTGGCCGCTGGAGTGGAACTCGGTAACTGGGTTGAACTCTGTTTTTCGTTTTGTTTTTGATCTCGGTTTGTGCCGTCATGAGTGCTGGAGGTGGAAATCGCTTAATCTCCGTTCAACCGGATGAGTTGAAGTTTCAGAGTATGTAATTTTGTTTCGATGTTTCGGATTTGTTTTAGTTTCTTATATCTTCTTGTTCTTATGTATGTTCTTGAATCTTCAGTGGTTGTTCGTTTAATTTTTGTGTTGTTTTTGCTTGGAATTGATTGATTTTGCTCATTCTTGTCATGGGAGGAGGAAAACGTTGTTATATGAGGATTAGGGTATGGATTTATGTGGGGAAATTCTGTGATTGTGAGCGTTTTTCAGGTCCTTATTGTTATCATTCCAAGGAAACTTTTCTGGAATCTGCCAAAATACTCAATAATCATGTAGCATTTTCAATTTCCTTGTATTGAGTGTTGAGATTTGAGTGTTGTAGTATGCTATAGGGGACAAAGCCTCCTAGCCTCAAGCCATTTTCATGGAGGTGGAGGCGTTTTCTAAGAGAGACATATGCCTCTTGTAAATGAAAAGAAGGGCTAAGCCCTGATCTAAAATTTGTGTGTCGTCTTGAGACGACCGGTTACGATAGATTGTTTGGTGGCATCATCATATTTGTGATGAACATTTTGGAGCTGGTTGAATGGATCTTAAAGAAGACTGGATACAGTTTTCATGGTCCAATGTTTTGTGTTTGATCATTGACTGAATGCTTACTTTGCTGTTAAGGATGTTGTTATAGTGTTTGGTTATAAATAGATGAAGTTTGAAAGAAGAACGCTAGGATATTGTTTAGTGGTTTAGGCTCGAGTGTATCACGAAAGGGCAAGTTCCAAGTAACTCGAATACTAGGGGAGTTATCGTGTAGTTCTATTATCTTTTGAAATATCGCTCTACGATATCCAATGTGTTATGACACCAACATATTGTATCGAAGAAACGATAAAGGATGTTCATTCAGTGGTTTTGTTTGTTCATGAGTGTATTCATATGACTGGTTTCCTGGTTAACATTTTTTGTGTTTTGAACTTATGAACGTCGGGCCAATATCATCAGTTGAGTTGGAAAAGCAGAGCTTTTGTGATCTTAAAGTTGCAAACAACACAGAACATCATGTTGCCTTTAAGGTAATAAATAGTTTGATTGTTATAATCGACCTTGACTATCGATTACCGAACGAATTTTGCATATTTTGTATTTGGTTAACTTTAAATGTATATTTCTCTATCACTCGTGCTATAGGTCAAAACGACCTCGCCCAAGAAGTACTTTGTGCGTCCCAACACAGGTGTTGTACAGCCTTGGGATTCTTGCATCATAAGAGGTCTTAATTGTTATAACCATTTTATTCTTATCTATTGCAATGATAAAGGAGTTTTCTGCTAACCTTACCATTATTTGCCCTCGAGTTTTCTCTTGATTCGTCGAGCTTTATCTTTATCTGTTAAAATAACGTCGAAGTTGCTCGTGGATCGACAGTGACTCTCCAAGCCCAGCGAGAGTATCCTGCAGATATGCATTGCAAAGATAAGTTTCTCTTACAAAGTACAATCGTCCCTCCAAATACTGATGTCGATGAGCTTCCGTCTGATGCTGTAAGAATTTTGACTCGGGCGTTCGTTCGTTTGAATGAACATAGCATTTCATTATAATAAGCTCCATTTAAGTGTTATGATCTTATTTTCAGTTCAATAAGGAGAGTGGAAGGACAATCGAGGAATGCAAGCTTAAGGTTATCTATATGTTTCCTAATTCAGCTATGGGGAACCCAGAAGATGAAAAGAATTCTCAAAACTCCACTGTGAGTGCTCAAATTCTCCTTTTTGTCCCTTTCGTATATAAATAATGCTTGTTTTGAAATGCCCTTTGTCCATAGTTGTCTGCATATTCATAAGTTGTTTGCCCTACTGATTATTTGTAGACATAAAGCCTTTATGGCTCGTAAATTTTAAACTAGTATAAATGCAACGGCCCAAGCCTACCGATAACCGATATTGTCCTCTTTGGGCTTTTCCTCTTGGGCTTTCCCTCAAAGTTTTTACAATGTCTCTGCTAGGGAGAGGTTTCCACACCCTTATAAAGGGTGTTTCGTTCTCCTCTCCAATCGATGTGGGATCCACAATCCATCCCTCTTTAGGGCCTAGCGAGGACGCTGACACTCATTCCTTTCTCCAATCCATGTGGGACCCCCACCAAATCCACCCCCCTTCGGGGCCCAGCGTTCTCGCTGGCGCATCGCCTCATGTCCACCCCCTTTGGGGCTCAGCCTCCTCGCTCGCATATTGACTTGTGTCTGGCTTTGATACCATTTGTAACGGCCCAAGCCCACCGCTAGCATATATTGTCCTCTTTGAGCTTTCCGTTTCAGACTTCCTCTCAAAGTTTTTAAAACGCTAAGAAGAGGTTTCCACACCCTTATAAACCACCATAGGTTGGCTAGTGGTCAATAAGGGTCGAGGAAATGAAGTCAAACCCTGGTAATCACCTATTTAGTTATTCATATGCTATGAGTTATTCTGATAACGTAGAAGCGTGAGATGATTGTCTCGTGAGAGTAGGCAAAGAAAATTAAAACGAGTATAGATTGTTGTCTCATTTACCGTCTTGTCCCAAAATCAGCAGGCTGTACAACGTCTAAAGGATGAAAGAGACATGGCTATAAGGCAAACTCATCAATTACAACAAGAACTGGTGAGTTAAAGAACACCACCAACTTTGATTCAAGTTAGCATTGAGGTGTTAGTTAGTAGGTGATAGAATAATGTATATTGATTCGAAATACTGTGGAATAGGGGATGCTGAAGAGACGAAAATATCGGAAGGGGGATCCTGGGTTCTCGTTTACGTTCGCGATCTTCGTGGGGATCATTGGGATCATGGCAGGTTTCCTGTTGAATCTCACATTATCTTCACCAGGTACAGAATGAGTTTGGGGCGGGCATGTGTTTCAGATGCTGAGCAGACAATTTTTGTGGTCAATTTCATTGTATAATTTCTCTACTTCCCAAGTTTTGTATATTAGGAAACGCTGCAAATTTGTGGTCTTCATATCATACCTTCATTTTTCAAACAAATTGTTCATTTTTGTGCCAATGGAATATGAATGAATGCGGATTAAGTTTTAGTTCTTTTATACTAATTCTTTTTTTAGGGATGTTTTTGGATGTAATTTGTCTTTCGGACTTACCGTCAAGACTTTAAAGGTTTCCGCACCTTTATAGAAGGGTGTTTTGTTCTATACTCTCACAATTCACCCCTCTTTGCCCAACGTCCTTACTAGCACACCACCTCGTGTCTACCCCTTCGGGGAATAGCCTCCTCGTTGGCACATCGCCTGATGTCTTGCTTTAATACCATTTGTAACATCTTAATATAAAGGGTGTTCCGTTGTCGGGTGGGACTCTCACAATTAATTTAGTTCATTGAGAAACCAAATTATTTATTGAACAAACACACCTAATATAACATGTTATTTTATATACACCGACTAGTATGAGATCTTCTCCAACAATTTCAAAAAAAAAAAAAAAAAAAAAAAGAAAAAAAAATTAAGGAATTTCTTTGTCTATTTATTTTCTTTTTTAAAATTGTATTCTATACAGAATGATTCAGACCTCTCTTTTATTTTAATGTTTTTCATTTACTTCATTCAATTATTATCTTAATAAGATAACATATTTAAATTAAATTATACCAAAAAAAAAAAATAATGATAATTATATAAGAATAATTCACATACAAAAACATGTATACAACATAACAGTTTCATTATTGATATTATAAGGTTTGAAAAATATATTTAAAAGTTGTAACGTCGTATTCATATTAAGATTTTGAATTCGGATTTGACATTTGCCAGTCCGCATTCTCTTACATCCTCTACGACATGTTCCCACTATTCACTTGAACAACTTTTAAGAGTGAAAACTATCATTCACAAAATACACAAAGGAATTACATAGTACGAAATAACGTAAAAACGGATTCATTAAAAAATCCCATTCGATATTCAAATTGTTTCTTTTTGATTCGGTGAAATTTCATCCAAATGCAGTAGGATCACAGTAAAGAGAACTATTCCGATTTCAGCAAAGTTGAAGAAAAAAAAGAATTTTATTTATCTTAGAGATTGGGTAATTCTAGAATTTTGTTAATTGAATTATGATCCATCCAAAGAGTAAAAAGAATCGACTAATTATTCTATGATTCATAAATTTTGACTCGATTTCTATATGGGATAAAGAGTTGTTGGTGAAAAATCAAAAACGGTAAACGTCAATTTTTTATAAAAAAAGGAATCATAGTTTAAAAATCGAAAAACTTTTTCAGTGAGCATAAAACATGTTAAAATAATCTGTGGTGGTCGGTGGAAATACCTTTTCCCGTCGAAAACAATTTTTACCAAGTAGATAATGTAGTCATATTGTGGAGATGCGTCGGGACTATCATAACCCGAGTTCAAATTCCAAATCTTAGTTCAAACCGTGAACTGGGACAACAATCTTTAATCAAATTTGGAAGAGGAGTGGGTGAGGTAAAGATGCAATGCACATAGAATAGAAATGGCAAAGAAGCAAATATTTTGAAAGAAGAGAAAATCACATGCCATTGAGTTATTAGGTTTTAATTTTTAGGGTTTTGTGGCCAACCAATCACTCCTATTGCTCATGCTTAGCCCACTTCATTTTGTGTAAATTTTACTTATTTTTATATAATATCTAAAAACTAATTTTAAACACCGACCAAATCCGTAAAAGATATACCAATTTTTTCTTCGTGTAGTCATATTTTGTAACGGTTACAAAAGTCGTTGGAGAGGGACGCGTCTATTACCACATCAACTATGAAATCGATTGTATTCTGAAAAAATTTGATAGAACCGATTCAGTTTACGGGTTGATATTTTTGGCAAAAATAGGGTTAAAAATTTAAGGTAGCCCTATTTACTTTTAAAAGGCTTAAAAATATTTAACGTTTATAACTAATGTTAGTGATGCGTCGTAACTTGTAAATATTTGATATTTGAACTTTATGATATTTTAGTTATTAATATACCTGTATTGTGAATAAATATAATTTTTTTAAATAATTAAAAAAACCCGACAACCCAATCAACCAAACGCGAAAATAGAGTGTTAGGTTGGGTTGTAAACTCTATTCAAGTTGCTCGAGTCACCCACTCAACCAACCCATAATTTCAAGTAGGTCAAAAAGATTTTTCCAACCCAACTAAACCTAACTCGTGTACACCGTTACTCGATATAAACCATTTATCGGGTCATCGGGTCACGAAGAGTGTTTTGTTTGGAGTCATGATTTGACTATGTAAATGTTAATGGAAAATTTGGTACATTAGATGTTGAAGTAACATTTCCACTTACCTCTTGACTTGGGGATCCTACATTGTCCCTTTCCTACTCACTTCTCATCTCCTTTTCTCTTTCTTTCCTCAAAAACTACATTTTTTTTTGGAAAAATTATTATGCGAGGGCATTTATGTAATTATACATGATACACGAAGCGTTGTAATGGATCAGTGATTTATTTTTGGTCCGTTTCTAATAGGGGTAATGATCTTATCGTCCATTCATCCCATTTAACAAGAACTTCTTCGAGAACAAAATTTAAGTTATGGATGAGCTAGAAAAAACAGGTTCTACGCATTAAAATTTAATACATTTTTTTTTTTAGATTAGGTTCCATCTTGGTGTTACGATGTATATTTCTTCCTGTGTCTTCTCTATTTTGTTCTTCATATTCTTCATCTGGATCGAGTGTGTAAGTTCTGCGATCTTTAACAACTAGTATTAGAGTTAAAGAGATTCACCACGATCTGTGAAGATGACAAGTTTGAAAATTAGGATCGAGAAGCTTGATAGCTTCGATATTGATTTTTGGAAGGTGTAGGTTGAAGATTATCTGTACTAGAAAGATATTCACAAGCCCTTGTTCAGGGTGAAACTGAATTCCATGACCACGGAGCAGTGGAAGCTCAAGGATTAATAGATTTTAGAGTTGATCCATTTGACGGTATAATACCTGAAGTAAGAATAAAGTAACTCAAGTAAGATTAAGCCGCCCATGTGAGTTCTAAAGGATTAAGGGAAATGAATTAAAGAGATTCAAGCCGGAACAAGGACTCTAACCAAGTCATTTCAATACCTTCCTCGATTTTTAATCTCTTATTAAGGTACTCAAGAACCTAAAAATGACCAACAAATCGTACGTAATGTTTATAAGAAATTTGGATTTTAAAGAAAAATAACCAAAATACCCTTGAACTTCAACAAATTTACCAAAACGCCATGGATTAGGAAATCAAATCCGTGGCGGTGAGCAGTTTTTAGAAAATCCACACTATCTTAGCTTTCAACCTTTGGATTTTCACCAAATTTGAGTATGTTCCGAACCTCATCATATCCAACAGCTAAAATTTAAATTGGAGATAAATTGCTCGATAACTGAAGAGGATATTCTCGACGAAAAATCTAGAAAACTCAAACTTCAATTCATGATGATTCTAGAGGTTTTAACGTCGGTTTAAGCTCCCTCTATAAAGTATGAAGTAGGGGCTTTCATTTGGAACAAGAATCGAGCTAACTCGAGCCTCCAATTTCAAGTTATAGCCTTTGAGATTTTGAGTTTCCTACTCTACTTCTTTCAAATTTGAGAGTTATAGTCCACCATTTCCCTTTAAACTTGTTCTTACACCTTCTAAATAAGATTACCCACAAGTTCGATGAAGGAGTCGAGTGCTGAAGAAGCCTCAAATATCAATTCCCAATCTAGCCTGCCATTAACGAGAAGAGGCTAAGCTTCAAATTTCAATCCGAGCCTACAAGCAAATTCACCGAGAGAGGCCAATCTCATTCGGTTTCTACACTTTCAAGGAACATTTCCATAGAAAACCGCAAAGACTAACAAATCATGGAGGGTGCCCACGGGCTCAAATTGAGGGTAAAGATTGAATTCCTATATGCAATCCATTTTTCTTAAAATTGAGCATTCCTTTAGTTAATACGTCATAAAACAAGCTATCCAAGAAAACGAAAATTCGGTATTTTGGGTGAGTTGTAGACCGAGGAAACAAATAAAAAATTAAGACCACACGCTTAAAGACGTTCCTCCAAAATAATTTCTTTAGCTAGACGGAAGAATAAAGAAGAAATTTCATGAAAAAATCGAGCATTGAATAGCTCTAGAATTGACTGTCCAATAGAAATTTTATGGGTTGAGCTACAACGAGGAAAATAATTTTTGGCAAACTTTGGAGGTGAATAACTTAGGCTATAATCCACGAGAATGTATGAAATTAATCTTTAGCTCTTCCCCGTAACACCATCTTTAAGTTTCATGAAGGAATTGAGGAGAGAAACGATTTTTCAGGCTGCGACTGCGTAGTTACTCTTTGGGAATAACAGGTACCGGAGCATTACACTCCCCTCAGTGAAAGTTCTATTATGTCCTTTGAATCCAAATGTCTGTTATGATGGCGCATGCCTCGTGGGCTCTGCATGCATCATATTATTTATGTTATGTGATTGTGTTCTATGTAATGACATATGATGCTATTATATGTATGTATATGATATCCATTACGCCATATAGTAAATGAAATGAAACACTATGTACGTCATGTTATATGTTGTCATGTAAGCTATGTGATGGATTATTTGATGATTGTCATGTATACATGATGCATATATGTACTATGTCATGGATGAAAGAAAAAAAAAAAAAAAGAGAATGATGTTAATGTTATGCTATGAATGAAAATCATGGAGACCTCATGCATGTATGTATATCATGTGCATCAGAATGCTTCCCCATTATGTTATGCTAGTATGGACACGTACCTTCAATATTTATGTTCGCCATAATATTATGCGGGTCTTTCCTTTCCTATGGCTTTCGGTGACATGTTAGCGTGTTGTGCCCGACCAAGTTAGGCCTAGGGAGTATGTATACGATTCCGCCTAGTGAGTCCACGTGCGCGTGCGTGGGCCGTGTGTGGGGAAGTACCACACATCCAACACTGCACGAAACTGGAAAGAGCTTAAGGTCATGTTACGATTTTAAAGGATAAGTCCCAATCATGTTATGTGTGTGATTGCATTACTAACTCCAATTGTGGGATGACTTACCGAGTATTTCGTAAAATACTCAAGCCACATGCTACCCTTGTATTTTTCAGGTAAAGGTAAAGCATCTCTGCACGGATGACGGTGAATGCTAGAATGACCATGGAAGTCAAGATAAGGCAGTGGTATGCATTGATTTTCATTTAGTAGTTGATAGGTGGCTTTTCATTTTCGTATTCAAATACTATGTTATTTTTATTTTCTTGTTTCAAATTAGACTTGTAAGTCCATGGTTTCATTTTTAAAATGTTTTATTTTAAATATTCGCATATGTTATTAAAGACATGTATGTGGTGATGTCACTAATTTAGGCAAGGAAATTAAGGGCGTTATAGTTGGTATCAGAGCCTTAGGTTTTTAGATCCTGTAGATCGGCCTACAATGTAGGCCCAACATACTTCCATGGTCCTTCAGCAGATCTCCTACCGACGTTAAGTATGCCTTACAAAAGATAATAAATAATGTTGTTTTGTTATGCTATGTTTTACCTTGCATGGAATGTGAAGATTTCAGTAGTGTAATATGAACTAAATGTTATAGTACTTTAACGTTGGATTTCCTAGCCATGTAGTTAAGGTTTCAAGATTCTTATATGAAGCTTGATTTGTAAGTACTTACATGTAAGGATACCCATTATGCTTATGTGATACCAATTTAAGAATACTCATTATGCTTATGTTATACCAGTTTAAGAATACTCAATATGCTTATGTGATACCAGTTTAAGGATACTCATTATGCTTATGCGATACCAGTTTTTAAAGGGGTCTTGTTACGTTTTCTTCTTAATGTTACAAAGGATTTGAAAGAAAAAACCCTAAGATTGAGTTAAGTATTTAAGGTTTTCCAACATTAGTGTCCACACGAGTATTGAATTCAAGAAGCGCCTGAGCCATAAACTTACTAAATGAATTATGTTGCTCATGATATTTTAGGAGAAAACTCAATATGACATGATAAGGTTAGGTATGAAATTTGGTGATCATTAGATTATGATAAGGACTAAACCAATGGTAGGTGTAAAATGACTAAAATGCCCCTATAATTATGTATCATTGGCTTATGACCAAAGTGACCCCTAAATGACATGAAACTTGATGAGGAGTCTTATTTCATGTTTTAAAAGGATTGTACAAAGTTACAAGACCATTAGAATTTGTTGAAGATTTAAACCAAGATTTGGGGTGGTAATGACCAAAATACCCTTATGAAAATTCTAAGATGTGTTCAAGATCCTACAAGACTCAAAATATTATGCAAATTTATATGAGACTTGTTTATGATATTAAGGGTAAGTATGTAAGATCTTAAGGGAATTAGGACGAGTGCTTAATCGAGAACCAACTGACGCCAACAAGACTGTGAATAGAGATACAAACTTGAACAAACTTGAACCACAAGCTGAGGAGTCGAGAGTGAGAATAGAGATCTAAACCTGAACATCAAGTTGAGGAGTCGAAGACCTTACAATCGAAAATAAAGAACCAAATTGACGCCGACGAGAGTGAGACACAGACCTTGTAATAAAAAACAAAGAACCAAACTGACATCGACGAGAGTGAGATACAATACAAAAACCAGACGAACAAACGCATAAAGAAGAAGAAGAAGAAAATGTAATGGCGAGAGATGAAGAGTTCATAAAGAGTACTGAGTAGTACAAATGGAAGTGTAACGCAACTTATATTCTCAATCGATTGTCTACTCCACTTCTTGGAGATAAGTCGCCGTTTGAATTTCTCTAAGGCTACTCTTCACATTATGACAATTTCCATACATTTGGTTGTCGTGTTTATCGTTGCATGTGTGATTATATGTCTAACAAACTTTCTCCTCGCAACATTCTATGCATTTTCATGGGTTATAGTTCTCCTCATAAAGGATTTTGTTCTCTTGATCCCACCGTCTCTAGGCTATACATCACCCGCCACACTCAATTTAATGAGACTCACTTTCACGTTGTCCCTAGCTTCCAGGCCCAACCTATTTTCTCTTCTCATATTTCAAATTTCTTGGAATTGCGTCTTTACCATATTGATCAATTTCCCCTACCGCTTCTTTACCACACATTACTCGATTCAACTCCTCTCTGTGTGATATTTGTTTTGACCTTGTGGATGAGTCTATGCAGGTTTATACTTATCTTGCAGGTCCCTCTTTGCCACCCTTGGCTTCTGATCTGCCCTCTATTGAACCTGTGGTTGATTCTTCTTCTTTTTGGGCTTTCATCTTGTGATCACACAAGCCAAATCTATTATTTTCAAGACTCGTCGTCCAACAAATCTTGATGTATTGGACTCTTTTTTTTTTTTTTTTTTTTTTTTGCTCTTTTTGCATCCACGGAGCCAAGAGGATTCAAATCTACGGTTAAGAATCTTGGTTAGCTTGCTGCCATGGATGAGAAAATGTGAGCTTTATAACAAAATGACATTTGGATTCTGGTTCCTCTGATAAGTTCAGCTGCAGATTGTTAGAGCAGAAAACATAAACAATTGGATCTCAAGTGCGGTTTTATTAATTCTAAGCATGACATTATATAGCATTTACAAAAAGATATAAAAAGATAGAAACCACAAATAACCTAAAGTAGTTGAACATAAAAATATCAGCACAAACATCCTAAGAGTCCTAAAGAATAGGACTCCCTAAAAACTAGAACTATATTTAAAATAGAAAACTAGACCCGTGACTCCTAACATTCCCTCCCTTAAACTTATTCCAGTGTTTTTTTACAAGAATTAGTTTAAGTCTGAAATATCACATACACCAATCTCTTTACGCAGTTTCTGAAATGCTTCCAACTTGAGAGGGTTTGTCAACAAATCAGCAAGTTGATCTCGAGTACCATAGAACACTAAGTTGACAGTGCCTTCTTTTGTAAGATCTCTAAGAAAATGAAATCTCACGCTTATGTGCTTAGAACGACCATGTAGAACTTATTAAAGATCACATATTTGTTTAGATTGTTGTCAGTTAGTATCTAACTAAATCTCTGTTATTTATAGTTAGGAGTTAGATTTAGTTTTGATTTGATTAGATTTAGTTTTGATTTGTTTACTGGGTTGTTACCAGATTTTCTGCAGATTTTTAGGTAGATTTTCTAGATATCTCTTTGTATTCTGTGTCTATATATATAGAGCATTCTTGCTCTTCATAATTTAATAAACTCATCAACCATTCAATAACTCAGTCTTTCACTAACAATTGGTATCAGAGCTATCTTCTTAAGGGATATGTGAGATCAAGATGGAAGGAGAATCCAGTTTTTCCGCTGTTGCACCACTAGCCTTTGATGGAGACAATTATCAAATGTGGGCAGTTCGTATGACGACTTATTTGGAGGCCTTGGATCTTTGGGAAGCAATAGAAGAGGATTACGAGGTCCCTCCGCTTCCAGCAAATCCTACTGTAGCACAAATCAAATTACAGAAGGAAAAGAAGACAAGGAAATCAAAGGCGAAAGCTTGCCTATTTGCTGCTGTATCTCAAATGATCTTCATGCGAATAATGTCCCTCAAAACAGCAAAGGAAATCTGGGATTATCTCAAGGCCGAATATGAAGGAGATGAGAGGATTCGTGGAATGAAAGCCCTAAATTTGATTAGGGATTTTGAGTTGCAGAAGATGAAGGAGTCGGAGTCGGTGAAAGAGTACTCTGACAGACTTCTCAGTATTGCCAACAAGGTGAGATTGCTTGGTTCTGTTTTAAATGATTCAAGGATCGTTGAAAAGCTGCTAGTCACTGTTCTAGAGAAGTTTGAAGCCACCATTACTACTCTGGAGAACACCAAAGACTTGTCAAAGATTTCTCTTACAGAGCTCTTGAATGCTTTACAAGCACAAGAGCAAAGGAGGTCTATGAGTCAAGAAGGGGTGATTGAAGGTGCCTTACTTGTTAAGCATCAAGATAGCCGCATGTAATAAAAACAACAAAAATTTCAAAAATCAATTGACGTATGGAGATTCATCTGCCAATTATCAGAAGACAAAAGGAGGAGGTTTCAAAAAATCCTATCCACCTTGCCGCCATTGTGAGAAAAAAGGTCATCCACCGTACAAGTGTTGGAGAAAACCTGACGTCTTCTGCTCCAAGTGCAATCAACTTGGACATGAAGCTGTGATCTGCAAAACCAAATATCAGGTGAAAGAAGTAGATGCACAGGTAGTTGATCAAGAAGGAGAAGAAGATCAATTGTGTATGGTCACTTCTTCCTCAAGCAAAGAATCAAGCGAGAGCTGGTTGATTGACGTGGGTGCACAAATCACATGACATATGACAAGGAGTCTTTTGAGGAATTAAGAGACACTGAAGTTAAGAGAGTGAGGATTGGCAATGGTGAACACTTGGAAGTCAAGGGAAAAGGCACAGTAGCTATAACAAACTATGAAGGTACAAAATTTATTCCAGATGTTTTATTTGGACCTAAAATTGATCAAAATCTGTTAAGCATTGGTCAGTTACTTGATAAAGGCTATAAAGTGTTGTTTGAGAATAAGCAGTGCTTGATCAAAGATGCTAGTGGCAAAGACTTGTTCAATGTCAAAATGGAAGGAGAAAACTTTGCTCTAAATCCGACGGCCTTTATATCCAGAGTTAGTACCATTGAGATTTGGCACAAAAGACTTAGACACTTTCATCATCAAGGTTTGATTCAGATGCAATCAAAGAAACTGGTAGAAGAACTCACTGATGAGGACATGCCTCCTTGCCGTACTTGTAATTTTAGGAAGCAACATAGGTAACCCTTTCCTAAACCGGCATGGAGAGGTTCGAAAAAATTGCAGCTGGTTCATACTGAGCTTTGTAGTCCTCAGCGAACACCATCATTAAATGGTAATCTTTATTACACTATTTTTATTGATGATCTAACAGAAGTTGCGGGTGTATTTTGGAAATTCAAAGCCAGAGTTGAGAATGAAAGTGCATGCTTGATTCAGACTATAAGATTAGATTATGGCAAAGAGTACACTTCAGAAACTTTTAACAGGTTTGTGAAGAGGCTGAAATTGAACATCAATTGACAGCACCATACACTCCTCAACAGAATAACGTCAGTGAAAGGAGGAATAGATTCATAATGAAGATGACGAGATGCATGCTTCATGAGAAGGATCTTCCAAAACGTTTGTGGGAAAAAACAGCAAACACTGTTGTGTGTTTGAAAAATCGAATTTCAACAAAAGCTGTGAAGGACTTACACCATTTGAAGTTTGGTATGGTTACAAACATTCTTTAAAGTTTCTTAGAGTATTGGGGTGTCTTTGCTTCACTTACATTCCATAGGTCAAGTTTGATAAGCTTGACAAGGTCAAGTTTGACAAGCTTGACAAAAAGGCAGAAGCTGTCATTTTTGTTGGGTATAGCATTATATCAAAAGCTTACAGAGTTTTTCAACCACACATTAGTTGTGTTATTGTGAGCCGAGATGTTCATTTTGCTGAAAATGAACAATGAAATTGGGAAGAATTGACGAAGATGAATCAGATTTCTAATGCACCAAACAATTTAACCTTTGGTAGCATGTTAGAAGAGTCTGAAGATGAACGACAAAAGGAGTCTGAAGATGAACGACAAGATGCTTTGGTTAATGATGCACCTGTTAGAGGAGGAGCTTTCGGTGATCGAGAAAAACAAAATCTGGTAGTTGGTTGATCGACCTCTAAACAGAAAGATAACTGGAGCAAGATGGGTGTTAAAAAAAAAGCTTGGAGTTCACAGCATCTAAACAAGGAGGAGTGTTAAAGATCACGTATTTGTTTAGATTGCTGTCAGTTAGTATCTAACTAAATCTCCGTTATAGTTAGGAGTTAGATTTAGTTTTTGATTTGATTAGATTTTGTTTTGATTTGTTTACTAGTTTGTTACCAGATTTTTAGGTAGATTTTCTAGATATCTCTTTGTATTCTGTGTATATATATAGAGCATTCTTGCTCTTCATAATTTAATAATCTCATTAACCATTCAATAACTCAGTCTTTCACTAATAGAACTAGATTATTTGACAGCTTAATAGTTGAAGCATTATCGCACATGAGTTTGGTTCCTTCTATCTGTAAAGAACCGATCTCCTTGAGTATTCTTCTCATCCAAATAGCTTGACATGCACATGCAGCAGCAACAACAAACTCTACGTTTGTGGTTGATAAAGTGACTATAGGTTGCTTTCTTGATGATCAAGCCACTGCTCCTTCACTCATCATAAACACATAGCCTGAAGTGCTTTTGCGGTCTTCTATGTCGCCGACATAGTCACTATCAGTAAAATCGATCAGCTCACTCACTCCTCCCCTTTTGTAGAATATACCATAGTTACCTGTACTTTTCAAGTACCTCAAACCTCTTTTTGCTACTGCAAAATGTTGTTGAGTTGGACAAGCCATAAAACGACTTATTAGACTAACAACAAACATAAGATCAGGACGAGTGACAATGAGATACATCAAGCTTCCTACTATCTATTTGAAAAAAGTTGCATCCATTTTAATGCGATTTTCATCTTTACCAATTTTTTGTCTTGGAACAATGGGATTACAGACAGAGTTGTAATTTTCTATCTCAAATCGCTTCAAAACCTTAGCTGTATACTTCCTTTGACATATAAAAATGTCATCTGATCGTTGTATTACTTCAATCCCTAGAAAGAACCTCATGTGGCCTAGATCAGTCATATCAAACTCATTTTTCATAGAACATTTAAATTCTCCCAATAATGTTTCATCATTGCTAGTAAACAAAAGAGTGTATGCTCACTAGAACGGCTTTCAAAACCTTCTTTGATGAAGTAGAATTCGATTCGGTTGAACCATGCTTTAGGTGCTTGTTTTAACTCGTAGAGTGCTTTGTGAGCTTATAGTGATATGTTCACTCTCCTTTTTTCATAGCCTCTTGGTTGTGCTACAAAGATATCTTCTTTCAATTCTCGGCGTAGAAAAGCTGATTTTACATCTAACTGATAAAGTTTCCAGCCTTTCTAAGCTGCAAAGCTATGATTATCTTCACAGTATCCATTCTAGCTACCGACACAAAAACTTTAGTGTAATCAATTCCATGCTCTTGTGTGTATCCTTTTACCACCAATCTTGTCTTGTATTTGTCAACCTCTCCAAGCTTATTCAGCTTAGTTTTATAAATCTATTTTACCCTAATTTTCTTAGCCCAGCAGATAGAACTGCCAAGTGCTAGATGTGATTTTTTCAATGGATTTAATCTCCTCATCCATGATGGCACTCCTCCACTTCAAGTTTTGACTGCTTCCTCATACTTTACAGGATCTAAATTGTAAAAAATGTCATGCTAATATCGTCTTCTTCGGACAAACCTTCACCAGAAACATAATCAATTGACCATATAGGTGGACGTCGACTTCTACCCTCCCTTATAGCCAAACCTGGTTCGATTTCAATAGCAGGTGCAGCAGTAGGTTCAATTTCACCATATGAGTTAATCGATGAAGTTGAACCTGTGTGTTGTTCAGTGTCTTCTTTAGTTGCAGTTGAAATTTCAATGCTTTCTCCCCCCATCTAAATCAGTTTCATTTTTAGAATT